>NC_092764.1:21922815-22222815 GCF_047496795.1 Chiloscyllium punctatum
GCAATAGTACACGTTAGTGATAAGTAATAAATCCCCCAAATAAATCAATCATTAAGATCAATATCTAACTAACTTAACCAACATATATTTTGAGCACATTCTTCTCAATCCGAAGAAAGTCTGGGTTCACTGGCACTGAAGGAAGTGCACCCACTGCCCATGCAGTGCCTGTGATATCACTACCAGCAACACTGCAGTGAGCTGCCTGTGTCAAAGAGTGAGAGCAATGCAATTCGTGCTTTCCAAGTGCTTGAGATGAAGTCGAACCTAGGTTCATGATTTGCTCACTGACCCACTCCAAACACTTGCCCCCTGCGCTCCTGCTTTTTCATTGACCCCCACCCGTTCACTGTTTAACATCACTGGGAATGAAGGAGAAAGACAGAGAGTGACAGAGAAGCTGTGACGGACCCAGCGATGACTGTAGTGAAAGAGGGAAGTAGCAAGCGGACACTGAATGGATGCAGGGGAGGTACCAGGAAAAACAATGGGCAGAGGAGTGAGAGGTGCCAGCTGGCATGGTGAGGATGAGAACTATTCACCAAGGATACTGAATAGAGCAGTAGGTGAAGTGAGAGTGGTAAGAGGTCCTTGCGCATCAATGGCACTGCACATAAAGGCAGAGTTGGCACCAGCTTCCAACTCAGGACCAACATCAAAGATGTCAATGGTGCTAACCTCTTCTGCAAGCCAGTTGGTAGGATTGATTGATTGACTGATTTATTGTTGTCACGTACCAGGATACAGTGAAAAGTGTTGTTTTGCATGTTCTACAGGCAGCTCGTACTATACAAAGTGCATCAGAGTACCAGAACAATAGAGAGAGAGAGAGAGATATCAGAATTAATATTTGCGTAATCTATTCAAAAGTTTAAAAACAGGGAAGAAGCTGTTCTCGAATCTATTTGTACATGTATTCAAACTTATATATCCTCTACCCAATGGAAGAAGGTATAACCAGGCTGGGAGGAGTCTTTGATTATGTTGGTCACTTTCCCAAGGCAGGGGAAATACAGTTGGAGTCAATAGATGGAAGACTGGTTTGTGCGATGGGCTGAGCTGTGTTCACAACTCTCTGTAGTTTTTTTGAGGTTACCGTACCATGGAGTGATGCATCCAGATAGGATGCTTTCTATGGTACATCTATGGTTCTTGTTGACTTGGCAAATTTCCTTAACTTCATGAGGTAGTAGAGATGTTGTTGTGCTTTCATGAGCATCATTTTGACATAGTTGGACTAGGACAGTTTGTTGGTGATTATCACTCCCAGGAACATGTCACTCTCAACCATCTCTACCTCAGCACCATCGATGCAGATAGGGGCATGCCCTCCACTCCGCTTCCTGAAGTCAATGACCAGCTCCTTTGTTTTGCTGATGCTGATGAGAAATTGTTGTCTTCACACCATCCCACTAAATATTCAATCTCTTTCCTGTACTCTGTCTCATTGTTGTTTGAGATCCAACTTAAAACATTAGTGTCATCAGCAAACATGTAAATGGCGTTGGGACAGAGTTTGGCCACACCATCACAGATGTGTAAGGAGTATAGTAGGGGGCTGAGTACACAGCCTTGCTGGTCACCGATGGTCAGGATTATGGTGGAGGTGGTATTGTCCCTTCCTCTAACTGATTGCGGTCTATGGGTCAGAAAGTCGAGGATCCACTTATAGAAGTGGAGCTGAGACCTAGGTCTCAGAGTTTAGAGATGAGTTTATTTAGAATTATGGTACTCCATTTAATAATTGCCAGGTGCATTTATAAGCAAGTATAGATTTATAGATTTTTCCAATCTTCCTTGTTGAAGCTTTTTATTTTGTAGTCATGAGGGGAAAACCAAAATTTATATTGTACAAGAGAACAATGTTGATTGGTTGGCAAGAAGTCTCTGATTAGAAGAAGTGTTGCCAAGGAGAGTATGCAAGTTAACTATGAGAGACAATTAACTGACAGGCTTTGTTCAAATTTTCAACCAGGTATGTTGATTCTGAATGATCAAGGCATTGTGCTGACAGAGTAACCAACGAATGACTGTCACTTATTTTGTTGAGTTGAAAAGATGCAATGCATGTACATGTCTTCAAAGGACAGAGCCCTGTGCTTTAGTATATATCTAGCTTCAGGTGCACACAAGTGAATGAGCCTCTCTCACACTTTTAAATTGTTGTCAGTATAAATCTTCACACACTCAGGATTATCCAGCAAATGCTGTCCAATTGTGGGATCAAATCTAATGTTAGAGACTATGTTGTGGGGTATACAGTCACAGACTGGCTAGATACGATCAGTACCTTCTTTGTTATGAACAGTCAAAAGGATGGTGAGATCTCATTTTTGAGAACCATCAGGCTTCTAGCTATCTACCTTTGTCCCACCGCCTCTGATGGTATTAGCGACCAGTGACACAGGATACAGCTAGAGGTTGTGTCTTGGACACTGTCTGTAAGAATGACTGTGTGAATAAATGTCAGCAGGTGTACCCGAAAACTCTAGAGAAGTGATTGCTGGGCCTCTTGCTGAGATACTTGTATCATCGATACTCACAGGGGAGGTGCCGGAAGACTGGAGGTTGGCAAATGTGGTGCCACTGTTTAAGAAGGGTGGTAAGGACAAGCCAGGGAACTATAGACCAGTGAGCCTGATATCGGTGGTGAGCTAGTTGTTGGAGAGAATCCTGAGGGACAGGATGTACATGTATTTGGAAAGGCAAGGACTGATTCGGGATAGTCAACATGGCTTTGTGTGTGGGAAATCATGATTGAGTTTTTTGAAGAAGTATCAAAGAGGATTGATGAGGGCAGAGCAGTAGATGTGATCTATATGGACTTCAGTAAGGCATTCAACAAGGTTCCCCATGGGACATTGATTAGCAAGGTTAGATCTCATGGACTACAGGGATAACTAGCCATTTGGATACAGAACTGGCGCAGAGGTAGAAGACAGAGAGTGGTGGTGGAGGGTTGTTTTTCAGATTGGAGGCCTGTGACCAGTGGAGTGCCACAAGCATCGGTGCTGGGCCCTCTACTTTTTGTCATTTACATAAATGATTCGGATGCGAGCATAAGAGGTACAGTTCGTAAGTTTGCAGATGACACCAAAATTGGAGGTGCAGTGGACAGCGAAGAGGGTTACCTCAGATAACAACAGGATCTTGACCAGATGGGCCAATGGGCAGAGAAGTGGCAGATGGAGTTTAATTCAGATAAATACGAGGTGGTGCATTTTGGGAAAGCAAATCATAGCAGGACTTATACACTTAATGATAAGGTCCTAGGGAGTGTTGCTGAACAAAGAGACCTTGGAGTGCAGGTTCATAGCTCCTTGAAAGTGGAGTCGCAGGTAGATAGGATAGTGAAGAAGGCGTTTGGTATGCTTTCCTTTATTGGTCAGAGTATTGAGTACAGGAGTTGGGAGGTCATGTTGCAGCTGTACAGGGCATTGGTTAGACCACTGTTGGAATATTGCATGCAATTCTGGTCTCCTTCCTATCAGAAAGATGTTGTGAAACTTGAAAGGGTTCAGAAAAGATTTACAAGGATGTTGCCAGGGTTGGAGAATTTGAGCTATAGAGAGAGGTTGAACAGGCTGGGGCTGTTTTCCCTGGAGTGTCGGAAGCTGAGAGGTGACCTTATAGAGGTTTATAAAATCATGAGGGGCATGGATAGGGTAAATAGGCAAAGTCTTTTCCCTGGGGTCGGGGAGTCCAGAACTAGAGAGGGCATAAGTTTAGGGTGAAAGGGGAAAGATATAAAAGAGACCTAAGGGGCAACTTTTTCACACAGAGAGTGAAATGAGCTGCCAGAGGATGTGGTGGAGGCTGGTACAATTGCAACATTTAAGAGGCATTTGGATGGGTATATGAATAGAAAGGGTTTGGAGGGATATGGGCTGGGTGCTGGTAGGTGGGACTAGATTGGGTTGGGATATCTGGTCAGCATGGACGGGTTGGACCGAAGGGTCTGTTTTCATGACGTACATCTCTATGACTCTATGACTCTATAAGTGTCTCCCCATTTTGGCACAAGGAGAACTTTGCAGAATCACAGCCTCTAATTGTCATTGTTGTTTCTGATGCCAAGGTCGATGCTACATGGTCCATCTGTTTCCATTTCATTCATTAAAATTTGTGACTATATTTAGAGGACAGTTAAGAGTCAAACACTTTGCTGTTTTCTGGAGTTACATATATGTCTTACCACTTAAGAACTATAGATTCCATTCACCAAAAGGGCTGAGGGAACTAGATGAACTTTTCCAATACTGGTTTCAAGACTTTTAAGGCTATGAGACTCTTTAATTGAAATTAAGTTTCACAGGATACCATGGTGGGATTTGAACCCAAACCCCTAGAACGTGGGTCTCTGGTTTATTAGTCCAGGGAAATTATGACTACATCACCATCTCTACACCACTACCCTCATCTCAAAAAGCTCAACTCACCCCACACAGTATTTCATGGTTTATATGCTATCTTAGCAAAGTTGCATGCATATTCTACCTTTTGCATGGTCAGAGAGAACATAGTGAGTTCCTGTATACAATCGTGAAGAGTCTCAGTCTATTCCCTTATGTAGCAGCAGATTATGAACTTGGAGATAATACAAGTGTTATGTGTTGCACATGAAGAAATTCATGATCATTGTCAGTTTCATAGCCACTGGCAACATTGTTCCAGCCCTGCTTTGAAGTGTGCCTGCAAAACATATGCAACTCCTGTGACACTCTATGGTCAGCATGTATTGCCCATCTCCACAGGCACTTGGAAAGGTGATGGGGTGAAGCTTTGAGCCATTATAGAATGTGTGGTGTCGATAATGCCATGTGAGAGGGAGTTCCAGGATTTGGATGTAGTGAAGGAATTGTAAGAAAGTTGCAAGTCATGAAGGTGCATGACTTAAAAGGAAATGTACAAGTAGTTTTCATGTATTATATGCCATTATCCTTCTAGATAGAAGAGATCACCAGTTTGGTTGGCATTGTCAAGGGAATCTTAATGATGCACTTGTAGATAGAAGGTCTTTGATAAAGTAGTTGAAGATAGTTGGACCTCAGACACTGCTCTGAAGCTCCTACAACATTGTCCTGGAGTTGAAACAATTGTCTTCCACCAATTACAACCATTTTTCTATGTTCTACATGTGACTTCAACCAGTGAAGAATTGTAAACTGATTTACATAAATTTCAATCTCAGGTCTAATTATGTCTTGATAGTAATGGTAGTCACTCCGATTTCACCCCTGGAATTTAGCTTCTGTGTTCAATTTTGGACCAAGAATGTAATGAGATCTGCAAATGAATGAGATCCTGGTTGAACCAAACTGAATATCAATGAACAATTTATTTGTAATTAAGTATGGTTTTAGATGTTTTTTTAATGCGTTCTGATGATTTAGAATAGATCATTGGGACAGTAGTTGGCCAGAGTAGGTTTATCTTGGTTCCTATGGGCAGGACATTGTCATCATCAGTGTCCCTTCAATATTGAAGATGGCCATCAAGGCATCTGTCCTGCACTTTACTGTGACTGTGGAGCCTGAATGCAGACTTACACAGCTGTGCACAGTGTGGGCAAGGATGAATTATCTGACTTTGTTGGAATTGTCTGGTCTTTCTAGTTTTCTTTTAGTTCCTAGCTGTCCATATTCTTTGCTATTTGAAGGAAATTATATCAATAGTTGAGATTACTTCCCAGTCATTCTTCTTGAGCATTTTTCTCCCAGCCTGTGGTCGAGAAGTCACATTTCCTGAAGTTCACTTTTAGGCTTTCCTTAAAGCTTAATCTTGGCTTACCTTGAGGTATTTAATGCATAACTCTCCTAGAGGTTATCATCATCAATGGTATGCACTACGTGCCTTTGCCGTCTGAGCTGAGCTCTGATCATGAGGTGCTTCAATTCCAGGCATTTCTGCTCTTTGAAGTATCTCAATGTTGGGTAGAGTGTCCTTGCATTTGATGCTCATGGTGTTCCAAATGCAACTCATGAAAACTATCCAACAGTTGAATATCCCAAATCGGTAGTCTAAGTTCATGGGCATATAGTAGGGAGATATTACCTCAGCTTTGTATTTAGCATATTTTATTGTATGATTGATAGTTGATTTCATCCACCATCTCTTGCATAAATAAGCAAATGCTGGACTTGATTTGCCACTTCAATGAAGACATTTTGAGAGCTTGTACTTCTGAGATTCTATCCACAGCCTTAAGGGTTTTGTTATTGATAGCTGTAGTCAGTTGGATATAGTTAGAATAATATAGTCGTTGGTGTAACCGTCTGTAAACTGAAGATGAAACCACAGTTACCAATGGTTTCGCAAGGTTCAGAACTGTTTGTGACTCCACAGATACTGAAGCTATCCAGGTCCAAATCCAGATTTACGCTTAGAAATGGCAAGTAGCATTCATGCCACACAAATGCCAGGCAATGACCACCTCTAATAGAAAATATCTAACTATTGCCCCTTGACAGGCAAAAGCATTACCATTGCTGAATCTCCCAATATCCTGGCTACTAACATTGGCAAGAAGCCATATAAATTCTGAGCCTACAAAAGCAGGTCACAGGCTAAGAATCTGACAGCAAGTAACTCACCTCCTGACCCAAGCCTGTCCAACATCTGTAAGATATGATTCAGGAGTATGATGGGATGCTCCCCACTTGCCTGGATGAGTGCAATTCTTACAATACTCAAGAAGCTCCGTACCATCCTGAGCAAAGCAGTCACTTCGTTGGAAGCATATCCAACAGTAACCACTTCCTCCACAGGAATTGAGGGCTTATGTCCGAAAAGTCGATTCTCCTGCTCCTCGTATGCTGCTTGATCTGCTGTGCTTTTCCAGCACCACACTCTCCATTCCCTCCATCACCAATAGTCACTAGTAGTATTGTATACCAACTACAAGACACACTGCAGAAATTCACCTTGGACAGTACCTTCCAAACCTATGACCATTTCTAACTCAAAGCACAAGGGAGTAAGATACAGGAAACATCACCACCTTTACATCATTCACAATCCTGACATGGAAACATATCACAGTGACTTTGTAATGGCATTGTGGGTCTACCGACACCTATTAACTGCAGTAGTTCGAGATACAGCTCACAATCACCTTCGCAAAAACACCTAGCGATGGACAATCGATACATGCCCAGCCAGCAACTCCCATTTCCTATAAATTAAACTTTTTAAATGTTATGAGCCATTTTTGAAACAGTCCCAGTCCCTGTGAAAGCCAAACTTACAGTGCAACACCAAGATAAATAGCATCAACATCTCTGAAGCCTAGGTTGAGGGTTTCGGTCCTGTCATGTTGAAGAGATTGCATTCTCTGTTCTGAATTGGATGCAAATGCAAATTCCACCAGCACCTCCACCAAAGACATTTGAAACCATGGCAACAAAGATTATTTTGACGAACACAGGGTGAACTATCTCCACACAGGCCAGTATCCCAACATCAAGTCACCCTTAACTTACATGTGGAAAGTCCTTGACAGTGATCCAGCTGCCTCAAAACCAGCTCTAGAGTGAACAGGATGTCCTGACACTCCTCTTCTTATCTGTCAGCCAGGGTGCCCTGATTGGACCAGATTCACAACCACAGTAAAGCAACTCATATTCTATGAGGTCCACCTGGCTGAACTCATTACAATCACTACCTTCCTCCTTATTTGTGTTCCATGTTTTAAGCATATTATCTCGATAAATGGCAACCTGGAGTAAACATAGAACATAGAACATAGAACAATACAGCACAGAACAGGCCCTTCGGCCCACGATGTTGTGCCGAACTTCTATCCTAGATTAAGCACCCATCCATGTACCTATCCAAATGCCGCTTAAAGGTCGCCAATGAATCTGACTCTACCACTCCCTCGGGCAGCGCATTCCATGCCCCCACCACTCTCTGGGTAAAGAACCCACCCCTGACATCTCCCCTATACCTTCCACCCTTCACCTTAAATTTATGTCCCCTTGTAACACTCTGTTGTACCCGGGGAAAAAGTTTCTGACTGTCTACTCTATCTATTCCTCTGATCATCTTATAAACCTCTATCAAGTCACCCCTCATCCTTCGCCGTTCCAACGAGAAAAGGCCGAGAACTCTCAACCTATCCTCGTACGACCTACTCTCCATTCCAGGCAACATCCTGGTAAATCTTCTCTGCACCCTCTCCAAAGCTTCCACATCTTTCCTAAAGTGAGGCGACCAGAACTGCACACAGTACTCCAAATGTGGCCTAACCAAAGTCCTGTACAGCTGCAACATCACCTCACGACTCTTGAATTCAATCCCTCTGCTAATGAACGATAATACTCCATAGGCCTTCTTACAAACTCTATCCACCTGAGTGGCAACCTTCAAAGATCTATGTACATAGACCCCAAGATCCCTCTGTTCCTCCACCTGACCAAGAACCCTACCATTAACCCTGTATTCCGCATTCTTATTTGTTCTTCCAAAATGGACAACCTCACACTTGGCAGGGTTGAACTCCATCTGCCACTCCTCAGCCCAGCTCTGCATCATATCTAAGTCCCTCTGCAGCCGACAACAGCCCTCCTCACTGTCCACAACTCCACCTATCTTTGTATCATCTGCAAATTTACTGACCCACCCTTCGACTCCCTCATCTAAATCATTAATAAAAATTACAAACAGCAGAGGACCCAGAACTGATCCCTGCGGAACTCCACTTGTAACTGGACTCCATGCTGAATATTTACCATCTACCACCACTCTCTGACTTCGACCGGTTAGCCAGTTTTCTATCCAATTGGCCAAATTTCCCTCTATCCCATGCCTCCTGACTTTCCGCATAAGCCTACCATGGGGAACCTTATCAAATGCCTTACTAAAATCCATGTACACTACATCCACTGCTCTACCCTCATCCACATGCTTGGTCACCTCCTCGAAGAATTCAATAAGACTTGTAAGGCAAGACCTACCCTTCACAAATCCGTGCTGGCTGTCCCTAATCAAGCAGTGTCTTTCCAGATACTCGTAAATCCTATCCCTCAGTACCCTTTCCATTACTTTGCCTACCACAGAAGTAAGACTAACTGGCCTGTAATTCCCGGGGTTATCCCTATTCCCTTTTTTGAACAGGGGCACAACATTCGTTACTCTCCAGTCCCCTGGTACCACCCCAGTTGCCAGTGAAGACGAGAAGATCATTGCCAACGGTACTGCAATTTCCTCTCTTGCTTCCCACATAATCCCACATAAACCTTACAAAACATTCTCCATCGTCCACTGAAAAATTGCTCAGGCTGACAATAACCTAAATGGCAGTCTCGTTTTTCAGTCCAAACCCTTCTGGGGTTTGCATACTTCTGGGAATCTTCAACTATTTGCAATTGCAAGTACACTTGGCTCAAGTCTAGCTTTGTGAAGGACAGCTTCCCCACTGCCAGGTTTGCTAATAAGTCCTCGATGTGAGGGTTTGGGTAATTATCCAGCTGTGAAAAGCAGTTTACCATTTGTTTAAAATCCCCACAAAGTAAAACCAACCCATCAGGCTTCACAACTGGTATGACTGGTGCTACCCATATGCGAACCAGACTGGTTTGATGACTCCTTTGCTTTCCAGCATTCTGATTTCTGCCTACACTTTGCCCTTAAGTCAAATGGCACCAGGCAGGCCTTGAAGAATTGTGGAATTCCTTCCTGGTCAACATGCAAGGCAGCCTTGCATAGTCCCTAGAACTTGATTGATTGTCACGTGCACTGAAGTACAGTGAAAAGCTTTGTTTACAAGCAGTACAAGCAGATCACAGTAAGCAAGGACATACCAATCAAAAAGACTTAGACAGAGGCATATAGATTACATTGCACAGGGCGTGCACTAGGCAAGATCAACATTAACAACATCAGCATTATATGAGGCTAGAGAGTCCATTCATCAGTCTGCTAACAGCCAGGAAGAAGTTGGTCCTGAACCTGCTGGTGCATGTGTTCAGGCTTCTGTATCTTCTGCCTGATGGAAGAGGTCATAGGAGATCGTTACTGAGGTGCGATGGGTCTTTGACGATGTTGGCAGCTTTTCCGTGGCAGTGAGCTGTGTAAATGGAGTCCATGGATGGAAGGAGAAAGTGAGGACTACACATGCTGGAGATCAGAGTCAAGACATGGCGCTGGAAAACCACAGCAGATCAGGCTTCATCCAAGGAGCAGGAGAGTCGACATTTCGGGCGTAAGCCTTTCGTCAGGAATGTTGGTGGAAGGTTGGCTTCCATGATGGCCTGGGCTGTGCACACAACCTTCTGTAGTTTCTTATGGTCCTTGGCAGAGCAGAACTTCCTGAAAACCTTCTGAGTGTTTAACTAGGACTTCACTCAGATAGCGATTTTCTAATCAAATAACGGCAAGTCAATTTAGGTGAATCTTTCTGAAACAATTCCACCCTACCAGGCTTGAATCTTTAATCTTTGGTAACTAAACTGTTCACTTCTCTTGGCGCCCTTCAATTCCAGGCAAATGGTTTGCTGATTCACAATTTCTGTGGTGAATTGTGTGATTTTGATGGTTATCTGGGATCACCCAGATTTGGAAATTTCTTCTGGGATTCTGTCTGAGCCTAGAGCTTTCTCTGTGACCGGGGATCTGATTCTTTATCCACTTCCACAAACGAGGTTTTGCTGACCAGGTTTTCACATTTTGGCTCATCAGGAAGCTTGTCAACAGCTACCTCATTTACCATGAATGAATGGTTAAGCACAACTAAAAGAGATCAGGCTATCTGTTGGGAGACATTTTCCATCAACACTGAGAACAGCTCTGCAAAGGAGCTCTACAGAAAATCTTCAGGACTTTATAGAAGTTCTTCATGTCATGTTTATCAGAATGGACTAGAACCTTTCTGGCATCTTTGACCCACCAAGCACACTGCACTCATTCCTGATGAAGGGCTTTTGCCCAAAACATCGATTTCGCTGCTCCTTGGATGCTGCCTGAACTGCTGTGCTCTTCCAATCATCCTGCACACCTCGGGAAGGTGGTACCAGGGCAATTTTCCACTTTGTCAGATAGATGGAATATCATAGCAGATTGGTAAAGGGCACAGCTAGTTATGAAGCACAGACTTTCAACCCCCAATCCAGCATTGGGTCAAATACAACACCAGAGTTGAGAACAGTCTGATTCAGCTTCAGCCCAAGAGTGGAAAGGGGTTGGCTGTTAGGGAATGGTTCTTGGGGAGTGAGGGCCAAAAGACAATGGTTTTGATCATTTCATTACACTACCAAAGGAAATTTCTGCTCATCAATACGGGATGTTGGATAAATGTTCATTCAGCAACAGCGGAGGAGTCGGTCACAGTGAGGAGGGTATAGAGTTGTTAGCTGCATGCAGGCAAAAGCTAACACTATATTTTAGGATAATGCATCTGGAACATTTTTGAGCTATTTAGCTTTTGTTTTATTTTAGTTAACAAGCAGAATTCTCACAGATTCACTATTTCATGGGAATGACAGCACATAACATGTATTTTTCTAGTGCCAAAGTGTAACCATGTGAAATCTATCTTGACTCTTCACAAAATGCAGTTACTGATTAGAAGTTAATTAGCATTAGACAGACTCTGGGATGCACTAAAGAGCATACAAAATGAGCAGGATTGCAATTTTTTTTCTCAAAGTAGCACAGAAATCTTTGCAAAAATTGTGCTTAGATCGGTACATATCTATGCGTTATCGATATTTAATGATAAATATATCTGCAAAAATAATTGCCCTCTGTGAGGTATTGTTGCTTGGAATGGTAAATGCGGATGGTTGCTTTGTATTTACACCAAAGAAGCCACAGACCACACATTTGCACTGTAGTCATGTCTAACTCGATCTTAAAGTTGATGGCAGAGGCCAATGTCTCGACCAGGGATACCTCAAAAACCAAGGCAGAATATTTGATTGCACTATATGCTTAGTGTTGCCTATCAGATCAGCAATCGAGAATATTACAGTATCTCATTTCTGTGGGTGAAACTTAATAGAATTGTCGGAGCATTTATTTGCTATTAGACAGCAGCCCACTCATTTGGTGCAAATCTGTGTTTGTGTTTAACTTTGAAAACATGAGTCACTGTTCAGTGAGTAATGAGCAAGCACACAGACAGAACCTGAGCACACAGAATGTATGTTTAAATGTTGCCCACAGTCCCTCTAGGCTGCAGTATCACGCAGGGCCCAGTATCGTCTAGTGCCATGCTAGTTTATTTTTTTAGCCCCAACAATTTGGACTTTTTACTTTTTGCCATTACAACCCTGGCCTTCATATGCCTTCTCCAGCCAGGAAGGTTAGTAAACAAACGTCACCCACCACCAGTGATTGCTGACACAGTGCCTTCCCTTGTTCAGCCAGGAGGTCACTTCGATTTAAGCCAGCATTTCTGTGCTTATCACGATTTCACCTGCAAAACTGTATTATGCCCCGACAAGACTTCTTCTTCAAATAACTCTCCACGGGAATCAGATTCGGTCTGAATCATCAGGCAGAATCTTCCCAGCCCCTGTACGACATGAGCAAAGGCGAGTCAGCAGGGAAAATGTGTTGAGGTTGGAAAAATTAGTTTCTCGACATCAGGGAGAAAAGGCAGAATTTCCACACTAGGCTTTACCATCAAGGTGGGAATCTCACTAGGGAGCAACCTAATTGCTTACATTAATATCTAATTATGACCCAGTTCCACCTCATATACATGCAGATTACTAATTTACCAGGCAATGGAGAGAAACGAGATGATGACAATTCCCAACATGAATGGTTTAGCGAGTGCTTGGTGTCTCCAGCTCGCCACATCCTCCTCCCCAACATCTCAGGGCACACTCGGTACCTGCACCTTTCGTCCATGGAGGTTGGCATCAGAGCCACACCTGCCTCACCACATCATCATGGCATGTCACTGAGTCAGTTATAATGCAGTTCACCACTTCATTCCTGCACTTGGGAGCTCACCAATGCTTTTTCGTTGCAATGCTGCTGCCAGGCCCTGTTGTACATAGGAGCAAGTACCCATCTAATGTACCACAATAGGATGCATCTCAGGGCACTTAAATTTCTCCCTTGGCATACACTCACTTTGCACTTACTTAGATGCTCTCAGCATCCCCACCTTGACTTGCCTTTTTATCATATTGCAGTTTCATTCAGAACTTAAAGGCTCCCAATATCTCTGTTTTAACTTGTCTTTTTTACACAGACAAAGTCAGACAGCATTTCCTCGTTGCCAGCAGTGCTTAATCAAGGGGGTGCACCATGGTATACCAATATCAAATTTATGTGCCGACCTCAATGCCAACCACCTGCACATTAAATATATTGAATCAAATCACTCTGTCCCAAAGTCTAAAGGGATTGGTCCTCAGTTAAGGGGGACTGACAAAGCTCAAGGGGTCCCCATTACATAAGTCAAGGGCATCATCAATTTCAGATTAGGAGTTTGGACATGGTCAGTTGGTTGTTTTGAGTGGGCAGGGTCAGGAGTTCCATATCATTATAATCCATGGATTAAACCACAGTCAGACATGAGTCCAGTGCCACCAGGGAGCTGCACAGAGATCTACCCCATGAGTCCGTGCACTCATTAGTTGGGGCTGTCATTGTTAATCAGTCAGGAAATGGAGCCATGGTTAGTCCTGATGGTCCGTCCACTGAAGGTGTTATCAGGATCCACTGATGTGCTGAGCCATTTGGGGAAGTCAGTTGTAGGATTGGAGGGAATATGTTAGGATGCAGAGAAGATAATAATTGTGAAGGATGACAGCTCAACTTAAGGAAGAAGGTCAATCTGTGAGACTCTTGAAAGGGCAATTACATTCATAATGCACTTACAAAGGACATCTTATGATATCTGCAATCACCAACTATGCCATCTGTAAATCCTGGTCACAAACATCGGTCATTATATTATTTACTATGACATTGGTCATTAGAAATCGATCACGGGCATTTCAGTGAAGCATTAGGAATCACAGGTGACCTTTAAGGTCTCACTTACAGGCCACATTTTAACAAGACAATCCAAATCTCAGTAGAAGGATACAAAGCTGACTTCCTCTCATTTTGAACATTATATGCAACTTTGGCATTCTTGGGGTGATGGGGGAAACAAGGTATTAGTCACTCTGATGCATTAACAGTCTACTTCTGCCTTTATGGAATATGACTTATGCTACATAGTTCAGAATAAGGTTCTTATGTCAAAGATCCATGTTGTGGCATTCCAGGACACCTCGTTGTTAGAGTCCTCCATAGCCCAATGGAGTGGGGGCTATGGTAAACTGTAATTTTGTGTCTAATGTGACAGCTGATTCTCATATTACAAACAGCCTTTTTTTTCTGATATTCCCACCCAGATTCCTGAGAACCGTGACCAATGGATCTGGTTATAGTAGATGCTATCATTGCCATTGCTGTGATGCAATGAAAACTCGAAGATATTGAGGAGGTATAGTAAGTCAAGGACCAACAGTAACCTCCAGCAGATGCTGAGGAACCTCCGCTTGGTGAATTTGCAGCTGAAAATTCTCTCAGAAAATCAGAGGAGCTGTAAAAAGCCCATGGTCTATTGTCCTCCAAGTCATTTCCTCCAGATGAGAAAGGCACCACAGGCTGAGACACCATCATAGAATTGGTGTCGTCTGCTGGAGCAGGATTTACAATCTGTAGGGGTGAGGGAGTAACCTACTCTGGTGGCTGGCAAGGTGAAAGCGGAAGTAAATTTTTATACAACTCTCTGCTTCCAAAAATCCAATGGATGCCTATGTGGGATCTCTCAATCCTCAAAAGTTTCAAGGCAGTTAAAGATGCAATTTGTGCCAGATTATACTACTTCATCTCCTTTCCCCATGATGAGGATAGTGCTGCAACCTGGGCTTTGCCAAAATAGCTGGCTTCCCCTCGGTGCTTACGGACTGTGCATGGATCTCTCTGAAGGGCACATTTCATAACATGACTGACTTCATCAAGAGAAAAGGCTTCAATTTGGTTAATGTAATTAATAGTACCACCTCTTAGAAATGTGGGCCAGGTATTCTGAGATAGCTTCTGTTTCATGGATGTCTTACAAGAATGGTTGCTCAGAGACAAAAACTGCCTTCTGCAGCTGGGTTGATGACTCCATTTCACAATCCCCAAGTGAGGACGAGCATAGACACAATATAGGCGAAAGTGAGGACTGCAGATGATGGAGATTAGAGTCAAGAGTGTGGTGCTGGAAAAGCACAGCAGGTCAAGCAGCATCTAAGGAGCAGGAAAATTGACATTTCGGGCAAATGCCCTTCATCAGGAATGGCTTTTGCTTCCTGATGAAGGGTTTTGCCCGAAAAGCTGATTTTCCTGCTTCTTGGATGCTACCTGACCTGTTGTGCTTTTCCAGCACCACACTCATAGGTACAATATGAGGTTTGGATTCTTAGATTGTTCTGGGTAGGCCACGCAGTACACTCCAGACAAAATGTGCCACATAATTCTTGTACACTGTGCTCCGCACAACCGCAGCAGGCAACGAGGGCATGCCAAGGACACTGAAGATCTAAGAGGGCAGCAGCATTCTTCCAAGGAGAAAGAAGAAGACATTGTGAAGGAGTTCATGACCTTCAGCATGATAGAGTGCTGCTGCATGAGGCATAACTAGCCGGAAAGAACTTACTTAAACACAGGAAATGCTGAGAGACCCAACAGGCTTGGCAACATCTGCAGAGTGAGAAATAGAATTAGCTTTTTGCATCTGATATAGCTCTTCTTCAGAGCCTCCTTTCAGTTCTGAAGTATGACTCAAGACATTAACTATACAGACAGACCTGGTGAGTTTCTCCAGCATTCTCAGTATTTTCCCTTTATTCAAGGACTTAATTGACATCTGCTAACAATAGACGAGAGTGGGGAGCCTTAAGTGCACGAATCTAGAAGGTTCCAGCAGCAGTGAATATTTCCATCACTGGCCAGCACACAAGAGTGTCATTGTGGTTGTGTACCTAATCAGATGGGCAGCAGATAGTTGCTTGTGAAAATTCATTAAGGCTCACAGAGAGAAGCCCTCCAAGAAACTCTCCAAAAGTGACACTTAGCCAAATTTTGGGAAAGTTCAGCTCACAAACTCTGTTGCTGTCTTCACAAATGCTGTTGAGTTTCTACAACATTGTCTAACTTTGTTTCAGATTTCTGGCATCCACAGTATTTTATTCTTAATTCACTCTTATTTTTCAGATGGACAAGTTTTCAGCTCATAACCTCATCAGGTCAAGGGTTTGATGCCTGGTCCACAGGCTAATATCACAGACATTTCAATGCAGTATAAAGGGAGTACCAAGTTATAAGATACACTGGAACCCATATACAACATTAAAGTGAGACCACAAATGCCTATTCTGATGGCTTAATTAAATGTTAAGAATTGCATGGATAAATCACATGATATATTGGACAAACCTTTCTCCTTCAGTTAACACCACCAAAGCATCTTCATCTATGTCTGTGTGCAAAGTTTCTGTGTGATGGCCTGTATAACAGGCATTCTGTTTCAAAACTATATATGAAGAGCTCAAAGCTGTGAAGACAGTTTGTATCAATCCAAGCCTTTTGTTATAATCTTCTCTTTTCTTATCTGAATGTTAAAAGACGTTGAACTTTTTGACAGTGATCTGATCAAATTTTGTGACTGCACTGGAAGGTTGTCAGAAGAGGTCAAAAAAAATTAGAGTTAACTCTAAAATTCACAGTGGATCCTCATCGAGAGAAAGAAAAAGATAGTGTAATAGAGTTTTGCCAGGGAACATAGAATCCCTACAGTGTGGAAGTAGGCTACTTTGCCCATCAAGTCCACACAACCCGGAGATACTAAACAAGTATTTTGCATTAATGTTTACTGTGGCGAAAAGTATGGAAGATAGGGAACATGGGACAATAAATTGCTTCCCTCCCACAAGCCTGATTCAGCCTTTTCCAAGGATGCCTACCTCTCACAAGCTTTATTCCATGTCCAAAACATCGATTCTCCTGCTCCTCAGATGCTTCCTGACCGGCTGTGCTTTTCCAGCACCACACTCTTCAACTCTGATCTCCAGCATTTGCAGTCCTCACTTTCTCCTCGTTGAATATAACCTTATTGCAATGTCTCTTTCAAGGATGCCTACTTCCCACAAGCCTCATTCCAGAAGGGCTTATGCCCAAAACATCGATTCTCCTGCTCCTCAGATGCTGGCTGACTGGCTGTGCTTTTCCAGCACCACACTCTTCAACTCTAATCTCCAACATCTGCAGTCCTCACTTTTTCCAATGTCTTGAAAAATGTCAATATTACTGAGGAGTAGGTGCTAGACATCTTAAAATGCATAACGGTGGATAAATCCATGGGACCTGATCAGGTGTACCCTAAACTCTGTGTGAAGCTCGGGAAGTGATTGCTGGGCCCTTTGCTGAGGTATTCATTTCATCAATAATCACAGGTGAGGTGTTGAAAGACTGGAGGATGGCTGGCATGGTGCCACTACTTAGTGGTAAGAAAAGCCAAAAAATTATAGACTGGTGAGCCTGATGTCAGTGTTGGGCAAGTTGTTGGAGGGAATCCTGGCGGACAGGATTGAAATGTATTTGGAAAGATTAAGGATAGTCAGCTTGGCTTCGTGCATTGGGAAATCATGTCTCACTAACTTGATTGCAGTTTTTGAAGAAGTGACGAAGAGGATCGATGAGGGCAGAATGGTGGACATGATCTACATGGACTTCAGTAAGGCGTTCAACAAGATTGCTCATGATAGTCTGAATTAACAAGATTAGCTTACATGGAATACAGGGAGAACTTTCCATTAGGATACAAAACTGGCTCGAAGATAGAAAACAGGGTAGTGGTGGAAGGTTGCTTTTCAGACTGGACGCCTGTGACCAGTGATGTTCCACAAATCAGTACTGTGACCACTGCTTTTCATCATTTATATAAATGATTTGAATGTGAACATAGGAGGTATGGTTTCTAAATTTGCAAATTACATCAAAATTGGAAGTGTAGTGGACAGCGAACAAAGTTGCCCCATGGTACAACGGGATCTTGATTAGGTGGGCTAATGGGTCGAGGAGTGGCAGATGGAGTTTAATTTGGATAAATGTGAGGTGCTGCATTTTGGAAAAACAAATCAGAGCAGAACTTATACACTTAATGCTAAGGTCCTGGGGAGTGTTGCTGAACAAAGAAACCTTGGAGTGCAGGTTCATAGTTCCTTGAAAGTAGAGTCCCAGGAAGACGTGATAGTGAAGACACATTTGATATGCTTTGCTTTATTGGTCAGAATATTGAGAACAGTGAGGACTGCAGATGCTGCAGATAAAAGTCAAAAAGTGTGGTGCTAGAAAAGCACAGTCAGGCAACATCCGAGGAGCAGGAGAGTTGACATTTTGAGTATAAGCTCTTCATCAGGAATCCGATTCCTGATGAACAGCTTATGTTAGAAACATCAACTCCCCTGCTCCTCAGACACTGCCTGGCCTGCTGTGCTTATCTAGTGCCACATGTTTTGGTCAGAACATTGAGTGTAGGAATCGAAAGGTCATGTTGCCGCTGTTCAGGATATTGATTAGGCCACATTTGGAATACTGTGTGAAATTCTGGTCTCCCTGTTCTAGGAAGGATGTTGTGAAATTTCAGAGGTATTCAGAAAGGATTTGCAAGGATGTTGCCAGGTTTGGAGGGTTTGAGCAATAGGTAGAGGCTGAATAGGCTTGAGCTGTTTTCCCTGGAGCGTCAGAGACTGAGAGTTATGGAGGTTTATAAAATCATGAGAGTCGTGGATAGGGTAAATAGACAAGGTCAGTTCCCCAGAGTGGGGAAATCTAGAACTAGAGGGCGTAGGTTTAGGATGAGAGGGGAAAGATTTAAAAGGGACCTAAGGGACAACTTTTTCACACAGAGCGTGGTGTATGTGTGGAATGAGCTGGCAGAGGAAGTGGTGGAGCCTGGTACAATTACAACATTTAAAAGGCATTCGGATGAGTCCATGATGAGGAAGGTTTTAGAGGGATCTGAGCCAAAAGCAGGCAAAAGGGAATAGATCAGTTTAGGATATCTGGTCAGCATGGACAAGTTGGACTGAAGGGTCTGTTTCCATGCTGTACAACTCTAAGACCCTCTGAAGAGCAACCCACCCAGACTACACCCCATCTCTGAAGCCCCACATTTCCCATGGCTAATCTACACAGTTGGCACATCCCAGGACATTTTATGGTCAATTTAGCATGGCCAATCCACCTAATCTGGGACGAATCCAGAGCACCTGGAGGAAACTCATGCAGACACAAGAAGAATGTGTAAACTCCACACAAACAGTTGCCTAGAGATGGAATCAAACCCAGGTCCCCGGCACTGTGAGGCAGCAGTGCTAGCCACTTACCTGCCTGCTAGACCTTGAGGTTACATATTGGATTGTCATGCGAAAACATTTAAAATGTGTAGTTTTCCTGTTCCTTTTTCAAAACAAGTGAGTTTGGCTCGTGCACAAATTTTGGGGAGAAAACATTTCAGGCAACGGCATTCACGGTATAATTGCAGGACTTTACGTGCACAATGGATGTTATCCATTTTATGAGAATGGGCTTTAGCTTTTAAAGGTGGAGTTGCTGACACAAGCAATGAATTAGAATGATTGACTTGGCCTGTTTAATACACCCAGAGAAAAAGGTGAATAGGTTTTCTGCTTCCAGCTCCCAGGGAACTGATACACCAAGCCTCAAATCAGCTATAAGAAGGCTCAGTGATCCAGTAAGGTTTGACTCACTTAGAATTTTTTTCTTTCCTGTCTCTCCCTTCCTCAGAGGAAATACCTTGCCTATTGTTGGCACCTAACCTTAATTCCAGAGCAGAACTCGGACAATCGGCAAATAGAGCGTTGTGGCTCTGAGTCTGTGTTTGACCAATTTGAGCCACACCACATCGGTACACCAATGTTCCATGCTACCAGCCCACTAGACATCATGAGGATTGAATGACATCCATTTCCTGGTCCCTCTGAAACACGTCTGAATCAACTAGAGTTGGCAAAAGAGGTCAACACAAGTTCAGGCTAAATGGATTGAAATTGAGTGTCAGCTGCCAGACAGTTCACAGAGTCGCAGAGTCAAAGAGTCCTATGGCACAGAGACATGTCCTTTGAACAAACAACAAAGAAAATTTACAGCCCAGGAACAGGCCCTTCGGCCCTCCAAGCCTGAGCCGATCCAAATGTACTGTCTAAACCTGTCGGTCAATTCCTAAGCATTTGTATCCCTCTACTCCCCACATACTCATGCATCTGTGCAGAGGCATCTTAAATGAATCTACCGTGCCTGCCTCTACCACCTCTGCTGGCAACGCTTTCCAAACGCCCACCACCCTCTGTGTGAAATACTTGCCGTGTGTATTCCCCTTAAACTTTCCACCTCTCACCTTGAAAGCATGACCTCTCAGTATTGAATCCTTCACCCTGGGAAAAATCTTGCCCCTGTCTACACTCTTCATGATTTTATAAACCTCAATCAGGTCCCCCCTCAGTCTCCTTTTTTCTAATGAAAATAAACCTAACCTATTCAAACTAATCCATGCCGACCAAAATGTCCATTCATGCTAACACCATTTTCCTGCACTGGACCCATATCCTTCTAAACCTTTCCTATCCAGGTATATATCCAAAGGCCTTTTAAGTGTTGTTAATGTTCCCGCCTCAACCACCTCGCTGGCAGCTCATTCCATATACATACCACCCTCTGTGTAAAAATGTTGTCCTCAGGTTCCCTCTTATTCTTTCCCTTCTCACCTTAAACTGATGTCCTGTAGACATTGATTCCCTAACCTTGGGAAAAAGGCTGAGTGCATTCACCCTATCTATGCCTCTCATGATCTTGTATACTTCTATAAGATCCCCCCTCAGTCTCCTACATGCTAAAGAAAAACGTCTCCTAGCTTGTCCAACCTCTCCCTATAACTCAGACTGTTCAGTCCTGGCAACAGCCTTGTAAATTTCATACACACTCCTTCCAGTTTAATAACATCCTTCCTATAGCAAGATGACAAAAACGGAACACAATACTACAAGTGTCAGCCACTCCATTAGTTGATCTGCCATTAGTCGCTATAAGCTTTATCAAATAAAAAATTTATTTTTAAAAATCAGCAGTTTTTCACAACTCAAGTCCCAGAGTTAAAATACAACAACAAGTTACATTATATTACCTTGAGGCTACAGCGCAGCAGCCACATTCAGACTAATGGTTGTATGCTAGCATTTATGCTCGACATGAACTGCCTTCTGTCCTGTCTGAACCCCCTTCCACCGTTTTAAGTTGTTTACATATTATATTAAAATATTGAGAATATAGAACTACTGCAGAAAAAATAATCAGCATTCTAAAATATTATTGAAGATGCCACTCGTCATTTCGTGGTTACAATGATTTTGAAACTCTTGAATGGGACCCAAGACTAGTAGATTGGTCTGATTGATTTGATTCATTGTCACATGTACATAAGCACAGTAAAAAAACTTTGTTTGTGAGCAGTACAGGCAGATAGTGAGCAAGGACATACAGATCATAGAGTGAAAAAAGACTTAGACAGACTAAGGCATACAGGTTACACCGTACAGGGCGTGATCTTTCAAGACTTAGAATTTAGGTTTGAAAGTGTACAACAGTGATAAGAAATGTTAGAGTTGGATAGGCTGTAAGGAGCTCACAAGGAGTCACCCGATATCGGCACCATCTTGAATCATTCTCTTTACTTCATATCGAAGCACATTTATTTGAATCTTTCATGTGTGGAGTTTGCACATTTTCCCCGCATTCGCGTGGGTTTCCTCCGGGTGCTCCGGTTTCCTCCAACAATCCAAAGATGTGCAGGTCAGGTGAATTAGCCATGCTAAATTGCCCATAGTGTTAGATGCATCAGTCAGAGGGGGTGGGTTGCTCTTCGGAGGGTCTGTGTGGGCTTGTTGGGCCAAAGGGCCTGTTTCCACACTGTAGGGAATCTAATCTAATTTAGAAAACTGCTCTTTACTCCAGTTCAACCATTCAATTGCAAAACAGAAAAACTGGCTTAACCTGACAGAGACTGCCTTGAGACTCACTTTTATAGAACGAGTTGATTTTAAGCAGATTTTGTTTCATAATCAGCTGTACTCAGCACTAGTCCCTTGTGGTATAAGAATTTTTTGAATCTAATGAAGAATATTCGGATGAGTGAATAATTGCTACTTTTTCTGTTTAAAAACATTCTTTTTATCTAAATGTATGTAGCTAGGCCAGGTCACCCTGATTGACCTGTAAAAAGTTAAAAATCACACAACACCAGGTTATAGTCCAACAAGTTTAATTGGAAGCACTAGCTTTCAGAGTGACGCTCCTTCATCAGGGGATAATGGAGGGCTCAATCGTAACACAGAATTTATAGCAAAAGTTTACATTATGATGTAACTGAAATTATACATTGAAATATAACTTGATTGTTTGTTAAGTCTGTCATCTGTCAGAATGACCATGTTAGTTTCACTTCTTTCATATGTAAATCACAAATCTTTTTTAAAACTTACATTCTCAGGTTACCTTTAACAATTGGTGTCAGCCCAGATAATGTGTTGAAGGTGTTCACCCCCTGTGTGCTGTTGTCTGTGCCATAATGTTTAGACTCATTCTAATCTAAAAAATGAGTTAACAGAGTCTTACATGAATCCATGCAGTTTTTGAGCAAAGTACAATGTAACTCTGCAAGTACAAATTCAGCCCACCTGATTCAAACCACAAATTCAAACCCCCGATGAAGGAGCAGCGCTCCAAAAACTAGTGCTTCCAATTAAACCTGTTGGACTATAACCTGGTGTTGGGTGATTTTTAACTTTGTACACCCCAGTCCAACAACAGCATCTCCAAATCATGACTACCATCGACACCACTAACTGCCGACTTAAAGTGGAGAGGATCTCCAAGATGATCGCACACATCGACACTGACATCAAGTTTCTACAGAAATGCAGGCAAGCAGGAAAAATCCTAAAAGGATTACGGATCACGAACCCATTCAAGTCAGACTAAACAGAGAAACTTTGACACCGCACCTCTTGCAAACTCCTCAATCATCTCATGCACCAACTCTACAGCAGACGCCACAACCTTGAAATTCAGATGGAGTTCACACTCTCAGCCTGCACTCAGGATACAGCAGTACAATTACGCGACATTGCCAAACAGACAAGGCGACAAAACTACACCACGTACATGCACACCAAGAACAAAAAACTGGAGAAACTTGGCATTCTCACCAATAGTAGTGAAGCCCCCCTGGGTACCACAGTGGATAACATTATCACCACGGGGAAGTCGATTGTCAACTTATAGGATCACACCCTTTGACTGGAAGAGATTGAAGTCCTGAGCAAGGATCTCAATTTCTGCCCCACCACCAAAATGGACCCCTTGGTTCTTGCAGCAGACACGGAGGAATTCATCAGATGAATGAGACTCCGGGAATTCTTTCAGGGTGCCTGCAGTGATCCCACTGAGCCCACTGATGAATTGGAACAGTCATCACAGGGATCTGTAGAGGAGCAACCAAAGAAGGTGTCAACATGGACCCCACCGGAGGGCCACTGCCCTGGGCTTGACATGTATGCTGAAACCGTCAGGAAATATTTAAATGGCAAGTTCATTAGCTGTACCTACAAGGTAGAGCAAAACATCACCCGTTCACAACGCAATGCCATCCAGGCTCTCAAAACCAATCACAACATTGTCATCAAACCAGCAGATAAAGGAGGAGCCATTGTCATTCAGATTGAACAGATTACTACAAGGAAGTGTACTGACAACTGAACAACCAGGAACACTACAGGCAACTACTGGCTGATCTGACCAAAGAACACATCCGTGAACTAAACACATTGATCAGGACTTTGGATCCAGTCCTTCAGAGTTCCCTATGCACACTCATCCCACATACTTCTTGCGTAGGCAACTTCTACTGCCTTCCAAAGATACACAAAGCCAATACACCAGGATGTCCCATCGTATCAGGCAATGGGACCCTATATGAGAACCTCTCCGGCTGTGTCGAAAACATCTTGAAACCCATTCTACAGGGGACCCCCAATTTCTGTCGTGACACTATGGATTTCTCACAGAAACTCAGCAGCCACTGACCAATCAAACCGGGAACATTCCTCGTCACAATGGATGTTTCAGCACTCTACACCAGCATCCCCCACAATGACAGCATCACGGCAACAGCCTCAGTACTCAACACCAACAAGTGCCAATCTTCAAACACCATCCTACAACTCATCCACTTTATCCTCGATCACAAGGTCTTCACCTTTGACAACCAGTTCTTCATTCAGACACATGGAACAGCCATGGGGACCAAATTTGCACCCCAATATGTCAACATCTTCATGCATAGGTTCGAACAAGACTTCTTCTCTCCACAGGACCTCCAACCAACATTATACACCAGGTACATTGACAACATTTTTTTCCTCTGGACCCATGTTGAGGAGTCACTGACAAAACTACACAGTAATATCAACAAGTTTCATCCCACCATCAAAATCACCATGGAATACTCTCTACTATCTGTCTCATCTTGGACACATGCATTTCCATCAAGGATGGACACCTCAGCACCACACTCTACCGCAAACCCACAGACAACCGCACAATGCTATACTTTTCCAGCTTCCACCCAAAACATATTAAAACAGCCATCCCCTATGGACAAGCCCTACGCATACACTGGATCTGCTCAGATGAGGAGGAACATGATGGGCACCTGGAAGTACTCAGGGATGCCCTCACAAGAATAGAGTACAATGCTCAACTCATTTACCCCCAGTTCCGACATGCTACAGCAAGGAACCATAATGACCTCCTCAGGAGACAGACACGTGCTGCAACCGACAGGGTACCCTTCGTTGTTCAGTATTTCCCAGGAGCTGAAAAATTACACCATGTTCTTCGCAGCCTGCAATACATTATCAATGAGGATGAGCACCTCACCAAGACCTTCCCCACACCTCCACTGCTCACCTTTAAACAACCACCAAACCTCAAACAGATCATTGTTCATAGCAGA
The DNA here is from genome assembly GCF_047496795.1 of Chiloscyllium punctatum. Lineage (NCBI taxonomy): Eukaryota > Metazoa > Chordata > Chondrichthyes > Orectolobiformes > Hemiscylliidae > Chiloscyllium > Chiloscyllium punctatum. The sequence goes on from NC_092764.1 coordinate 21,947,906, forward strand.
CTGCCTGGCTTTCAGGACAACTCCATACAACCCTGTCACGGTAGGCCCTGCAAGACGTGTCAGAGTGTGGACATGGATACCACCATTACACGTGGGGACATCTCCCACCATGTACGTGGCAGGTACTCATGCAACTCAGCCAACGTTGTCTATCTTATATGCTGTGGGCAAGGATGCCCTGAGGCATGGTACATTGGGGAAATCGAGCAGAGGCTATGGCAATGGATGAATGGGCACCACACAACAATCAACAGACAGGAGGGTTCCCTCCCAGCTGGGGAATACTTCAGCAGTCCAGAACATTCGACCTCGGACCTTTGGGTGACCATCCTCCAAGGTGGACTTCAGGACAGTCAGCAGTGAAAAGTGGCCGAGCAGAGGCTGATAGCTAAGTTTGGTACCCATAGGGAGGGCCTCAACTGGGACCTTGGGTTCATGTCACATTACAGGTGACCACCATTGCACTATAAACACACATATACACACACACACACACACACACACACAGTCATACACAGTCACATACACACACACAGTCATACACAGTCACATACACACACACAGGCACTCCTATACACTCACACACACACAGGCACTCACACTCACTCCTACAGACACACACACTCCCACACTCACACATGCACCCTCTCACAGACTTAGACCCCATTTACACTCACACACTCATATACACTCTCTCTCACAGACACTCACAACCCCCACCCCAGACACATACACACACACTCACATTCCTACAGACACACACACTCCAACATCCACCCTCTCACATACTTCGACACTCTACACTCACACACACACATATGCACTCTCTCTCACAACTCACAACCCCCCACTCCAGAGAGACACACACACACACACTCACACACACTCCTACAGACATACACTCCCACACTCATATATGCACCCTCTCACAGACTTAGACCCCTTTACGCTCACACACACACGTACAGTCTCTTTCACAGACACTCAGAACCCCCCACCACAGACACACACACACACACACACAAACCCACATGCACACATACACATATACGTTTGTGGGGTGAATTTGTACTTGCAGAGTTACATTGTACTTTGCTGAAAAATTGCATGAATTCATGTAAGACTCTGCTAACTCATTTTTTAGATTAGAATCAGTCTAAACATTATTGCACATACAACAGCACACAGGGGGCTAACACCTTCAACACATTATCTGGGCTGACACCAGTTGTTAAAGTTAACCTGAGAATGAAACTTTTTCAAAAAGGTTTTGTGATTTACATATGAAAGAAGTGAAACTAATATGGTCATTCTAACAGATGAGAGACTTAACAAACGATCAAGGTATTTTTCAATGTATAATTTCAGTTATGTCACACTGTAAATTTTTGCAATAAATTCTGTGTCTGACAATTGTGTCCTCCACAACCATCTGATGAAGAGCAGCACTCCGAAAGCTAGTTGTCCAATTAAACCTGTTGGACTATAACCTGCTGTTGTGTGATTTTTAACTTTATACACCCCTGTCCAACACCAGCATCTCCAAATCATGACCTGTAAAAGATAGTCTTCTTGAAATTTGACACTTATGAATGACTGGTCAGAGAGCTTAGGAGAACAGTTAAGACTTAACCACATTAACTTGGGAGATGATTCACATTGAGATCAGCCACATATGGGCAGTAGGTTTCCTTCCCTGAAGGACGACACAGTTTTACATTAGCCAACAGCTTCACAAATAAAATTTTCTTACAATTTAAAACAAATAAACATTCACTACGATCATTAACAATAAAAATTATAATTTATTTAAAATTTCTCTGTTTGACAACAGTTATCACAAGTAAGGAACATGCAGAAAATGCAGACTATTTATCCATTTGTTGTACCAAGATAATAATAAAGTAAGTAAACTTTTATATAGAAAATAGTCATGTACAAGTAACAACAGAACACCAGGCTGAGGTAGCAAAGAGCCCAACACTAACCAATACCCTGAAAATGCTTCAGACAGAAACATTATGTAGACATACGGGAGAGAATTTCTTACAATTTTTGTGTTTTCTCATCAGTTTATATAAATCCTACTTTTATCATGAAAAGGCTTTTATTTTCAATCTGAACACTTAACAATTTTAAATGATAGGAGAAAGTGAGGACTGCAGATGCTGGAGATCAGAGCTGAAAATGTGTTGCTGGAAAAGCACAGCAGGTCCGGCAGCATCCAAGGAGGAGAATCGACGTTTCGGGCATGAGCCCTTCTTCAGGGACACCTCCCACCATGTACATGGCAGTTCCTGAAGAAGGGCTCATACCTGAATCGTCGATTCTCCTGCTCCTTTGAATGCTGCCTGACCTGCTGCGCTTTTCCAGCAACACATTTTCAGCAATTTTAAATGATAGTATAGTTTACGTCTTCAAACATGCTCAAGCACAATTAATATTTGTAATGAATAACATTAAGGTCTGTCAATTAAATTATAGCCTTTTTAAAGCGTTGGAAAATACATTTATTGTAAAACTTGCAGTAGCCTGGCATTTCTAAACTGTCCACTGCTTGAAGGCTGGAGATATCTAATTAAACTGATTCTTTTTAGTGGAATGATATCTGTGACATTACATTAAACCTTGACATAGCTAAAGGGTTCTGTCACTTTTAACATATAATTACTTGGGCCAGATCCAGCAGAAATGTTAAAAGTATCGAAACACTTAGCAGAGGACGCACTATAAAGCAAACCTGTTGGAAACAGTCAAATGTAATTATGGGAATGATGAATTTATAGGTGGTTAAACTCATGTCTAATGGTTAAGATGGTGACTCTTAAAATAAATAGGAGTACAACTGACTATTGCCCTGCAGCCAACAGTAGGTAGAATTATTCTAAAGTGAAAAAATTTAAATACTGTTAGGAACGAATAATCTGAATCTACATTCTCCCGTGGAAGTGTGCACTATCCTGAATTTTGGGCTGCTCACAAGTTCTAGGCTCCCATTTTCTCAGACTGTGAGGGAAAACTCGTAAAACTTGTGAATGGATCCGATTTGGTTTTGTTTTCTATACTTCAGAGTACTGCTCTAGTACAACCAGTACATTCATTTCCAAGTATTGCTTCATTTTTAACTCTTTTTTTGCCTCTGGTTGTGTGCTGGCAATGGAGGATGGCTGTACTGGAGCCACAGGGAGAGGAGGAAGTGTTGGCCAGTGGTTGGGAATAGGGAATTCCTACAATTATGCAGCCAGGAGAGTGTTTCACAACCTTGGGAACAGATCATACCTCGCATCCACATTCCAGATCACAGGGGCCCTCAAATTTGCGTGAGACATTTTCATGCTTTGCTCCCCACTGTCAGTCTGCTTTAGCTATTTACATTTCCACTGGGAAGATAGGTCCTATTTATCATCCAGTTTGTATGAAAGGTCATCAATCTGAATTGTTAACTATGTTTTCTCTCCACAGCTGCTGCCAGAACTCAAGAGTATTTTCCAGCATTCTCTATCAATTCAGATTGATACTTTGCTCGTGTTCTCGTTTAGTTAGTTGATTTATATGAAGAAGGAAGAGTTTCAATGGGTCTTCCCTCAACCTGGACACTTTTGTCAATACAATTTTAGAGTGTGACTGGGTAGAATGCTGTGTCAGGATGCTGAGGGGGGGGTGATGAGATGGTTGGTGTTGGTGGGGTTCTGGAGGTGGGGGAGAGCATTGAGGCAGGTGGAAGGATGTTGGGTGGGTGGCAATCCCGTCACCTTCCCAACTCCACCCCGATTAAATCTGAGACAAAGGGGCAGTAGATGGGTTTCCTAACTCACCACTGACTCACATCAATAACAACTGATTCACTACTTGGTCAGCAAACAGGAAGAAACATGCCAGTGTTGCTTGCTGGATCCCACAGGGCAGGGGGATGCCATGATGGTACCTCCTCCTTAGGTGCTCAGGCTTGTTTGAGGGACCCGACATTGAAAAAGTGGGTGAGATGTGTTGCCTGGTCTGCTGAGACCCACTCCCCCGGGCCTTGCAGCTGAAACCTCACCCTCTCCTTCCTTTTGAACCCCCATTCTCTGACCCCTCTCTGGATATCACTCACCTCTGGCCAGGGATGGGTGTCATTTCAACCGCAGTCAATGCCTTCCCAGTTTCACTAATGCCACTGGCCTATATTTAAATTCTTTCACAGGATGCTAAATCTAAGTCTAAACAATCTAATGTGGCAAGGTGAGCATTTATTGCCCATCTCTAATTGTCCAAAGGGTAGTTAACAGTCAACCACATTGCTGAGGGTCTGGAGTGAAATGTAGGCCAGACCAAGTAAGCACAGCAGATTTCCTCCTTTAAAGGACATGATGAACTAGATGGGTTTTTGTAACAATGGCTATATGGCTAGCTTTTAATTTTATTAAATTCAAATTTGAACTTACGTACCCCAGAAAATTAGCCTGAGGTTTTGGATTACTTAATCCAGTGCCAATACCATGACCCTATTGCCTCCCTCTGTTTGGCCAGTAGTTCCTGTTGATTTGGATTTTGTCTCTGGTCCTTGATCCTGTGAAAGGCCTAGCTTTAGTTGGCTGAGTTGAACAACATGCAGTGGGCCTTCAGGAAAAGAGGTACTATCGGGTCCTCATCTGCTCGCTAGCCCATAGTTGAGATCTTGATTACCTCAACAAGAATCTACCATGTACACATTATATTTTAAGTGCATCATGAACTTTGAGCATTGTTCAATTTATTTTCAATACCAGAAAGATAATTTGGTACCTTTTATTAAACAAAACTGGATACTCTCTCCTAAAACAGCTTTAATGAAGAGCTGCTTATAAATTTTAAAATGAACTGTTCAAGGCATTAGGTAATTTTAAACTATATTTCCAGCAGTATTTTCTGAGCAAGTTCAACTTGAGTCTTCCATTCAGCATCTACAAGCAACTAAATGGGTGGATTTTCAATATATTCCACTTTAGTTCATGTTTATGTCATTAAAAATAGTTTGAAGAGCACCCATTTAAACTATAGCTAGATTTTATTTGTGTGAAAGTTTCAAAAATCATTGGAGATTAAAAATAAAGGAATTATTATTAAACAGTGAATACCATTCATACAATCACCATTAATCTTTGGAGGTAAATCACCAAGTCTCTGTCAAAATTTATTTATATCTGGGGAAAACATGGAAAATGTTGAACAGAAGTGTCAAATTTTCTTTATTTCCCAGATTTCTTTTTCAAATTGTGCAGAGTATTACATGAACTAAGATAGGAAAAGCGATTTCAAATTAATTTAATATGCCCTCCTTAATAAAGTAAGTTACAAAATAAATAAATGTGCTATTTTAGCATAACACCCTTTTGGTCACGATAAACCTATTTGTTACACTGAATATTTGAAAATAATGCACTGCTTGTTTTTGTTTGTTCATGGAACATAAGCATCAATGGCTGGCCCAGCATTTACTATCAATCATTAATCTCCCCATGAACTGAATGGTTTGTTAGAATCAATTCAGAAGACAGTTAACAGTTGCTATCGGTCTGGAGTCACACTTGACCAGATGAGGTAAGGACAGGTAAGGGACCTTCCCTCAAGGACTTCTGTCAAATCACAGTGGTCAACATTAGGCTAACTTTTAAGAGTAGACTTTCTTTTAAGGTTGAATTCAAATTTCAACATCAGCTGTGGTGGGATTGAAAATTGAATGGCAGAGTATAAACCTGGATCCCCAAAGCATGAGACCAGTGACATTACCAAAATGCCACTACCTCCTAACAGTAACACTGAATGTTTGCAGAGGCACTGTATCTGCAGCAGTACAACTCAGTTGACAACTATTGTACACAGACAACAAGCACATGCTCGATCACAGTTGCAACAATTGTAGCTGTGTGCAAATTTCCTACAGGTGGTTGGAAAATGAGAAAAATACCCCATGCAACTCAGAATGACTAATCACCTGGTTCCCTTGCTTGGAAATAGTGTATGCCCCAGAGATCATAAATAAGGGACATTGTGTTTTTAATAAGAGTTACAGAAAAAAATTGTAGCCTCTGTCAGGTGTTAATGGACAGAGTACAAAATAGAAAATAACACCTCCAGGAAGTCTGTTAGAAACTCTGCACAATTGGAAAGATTTGATGACATAAACATGGCAAAGTACTTTATGTAACCATATGACTTGAGCTCCCTTCCAAACACAGTTTAGTTTCTTAATAAACAAACTTGCTATCTGCTAACCCTTTTACACTTTCTTTTCAATTCGAAACATTACAGCCAGCAAATCTTTCCATTTAATTCCAGCTCATAAAACTGGTACAGGTGTAAAAAATGTTGAACCAAGATACAAAGGGGTCGCTTTACAGAAAAATGACATTTTATTGTGAAATAATGCACTCTATTTTATAATGTATTAAAAATAGCTGTTGCAGGTCATTAGTCTATATAGTTTTATATGTATTTATTAAAAATATACAATGTAATGCCATAACAAAAATCAAGTGGTTGAGCAGCTATCCTCATCCCTGTTGTCAGAATACAGCACAATAAATTATATTTAATAGTAGCATCAGAACTTGCACATGCAAAAATTAATTCCAGAAACATCTTACAGATGGTTTGCAACAGAGAGAAAAAAAATTACATTTTTATATTGAAGAAATAAAAGAAAATAAAGCTACAGTGGTGAATCCAATACATTAATCCAATATTCATTTAATATTGCATCTGTTTGTCATCGCATTGTCATTGTTTATTTTCTTAAAAATTACTCGTTACTGAGAACTTGGTTTTGAAATAACATCCCTGCTATCTCCTCCTCACTCTCAGCCTTCCAACCATAACAACAGCTTGAGTTAAATAGATGAACTGTTAAGTCCATAACGGCATCAATTACACATAATTCTTTACTGGAAAATGGTGTGGCAGGGTCTCTATGACTGAGCAAATTGTGTTTTAAGTATATGTAAAAATGTTTTGACAAGCACCAAGTAATTATATAGAATAGGAATTAAAGTTGTGAAAAGAATATTTTTGCACAAATAGTTCTGACGAAAGAGCACAGGCCTAAACTATTAACTCTTTGTTCTCTTCACAGATCCAGCCAGGCCTACTGAGTATTTCCGGCACTTTCTGATTCTATTTCAGATTTCCAGCATCCGCAGTATTTTGCTTTTGTAAGACTTCGCATAGATTTAGTTTACCTTTTAATCAAGTTTACATGTGGAAAATTAGATGAACAAGGTTGAAGTTCAGACTTGTGTGTGGTCCTCATTTAGTCTGAGCCAGTATCTACATAAGTGGCACAGCCACAGGACACTCACAAGCTCCAGTGTTATGAGGCAACATCCATATATCTGTATAACTCATTCCTTGTTCACTGTAATTTGTATAATTTACAAATTTCTTCCTTTATCTTAAATCACGTGCCATGGCCTTGCTATTAATAATATCATGACCTCGTGGTTGGCAAGTTCAAAATGAGCCTGTAGATATCTGATAGTTTGGGGCACATTCCGATGTCAGCACAGATTGCAAAGATACAATTTCTCTGAGTTGATAGACTGAGAATAGAGTTTACATACATTAGAATCTTACAGTTACATGTTACAATAACCTTTAGCACAACTGGTTATTTGTCACGAAAATTGTTCAAGGCAAATGTCATGCTAATAACTTTGGAGGTGTAACTCAATCTCCAAATATCTTCAAAGAAAAGCCACCATTGACGAGGTGTGTAAGTGGAATTAGCATTATTAACATTTTGGTACATTAGCCTGAATGTGCACCAATATTTACCAGGCTTCATACCCTGTGTACTTGCAATTAAAGGAAAAGCTATCATGGTTTCAAACCTTTTTGAAGTCCTGAAGGCCTTCCCTTTAACTGTTCTCTGGAATTTGTTTCACAAAATGAACACACATGGTACATAGCCAATTCGCAGTGAAGCAAACAAATATAAAAGAGACACACAAAATCCTAATTCCAATAGATTGCACCGAAATATATATCAAACTAAGAGTAAATACTAACTCTATTAATAATGAGCAATTTAAGTTATAGACTTACCAGCACTGCTGTAAATAACTATATTTCTGCCTTTAAACAAAATATTAAATTTATTATGTACAAAAAAAATGATAGGAATGTTCAAACCAGAGTCCATTTTTTGCAGCAGATGAGATGCAACATATGTAATCTGAGAATGTTGTTTAATTCTTCATATGATGAAGATGATGATTATTGTCAAGTGTGCACAAAGTTTGTTCATGTTCCTTTTGCTCATGCTTTCTGTCCTCGGAAATCAGTTAAGCAAACTCAGAAGAGTTCTCTCACAGTTGATTTTTAACTCATGCCACAGCGAATATTCTGAAAGCTTTCCCATCAGGAGGATTTTTTATACTGGAAGGAAACAAATAACAGGATCATCAGCATTAATGTCAAATGAGCATTTTGAGTAATGTCCCTAAGGGTATGACATTGCGCCACACTTTTCACAATGAAGGTGAAGTCCCCATTTACGCACTTCCAGAGTTTTCAGCATAATTTCTGAAAAGTGCGGTGACACGAGTCCAAAACAATTCAAGGCCAATGTTGATTTTTACAAAAACAGATTTATTTCTTCCCACTAACTTCACATTATTTGAAAGCCTATTTAGTTCCGTTTCTTTAACAAAGCTATTATAGATTGCATGTTAACTGATTTCATTGGTTTTCAGTCAGGTAACAGGATTTTTCCTTAAGATACATTTATGAGATGCAGCTACTGCTGGCAAGGACAACACTTATTACCCAACCTCAGTTTCCCCTTGAGGTGATGGTGGTAGACTTCCTTTTTCAATACAACTGAGTCGCTTTCTAGGACATTTCATACAGTAGTTAAGAGTTGACCACATTGCTGTGGGTTTGGAGTCACAAGTAGGATAGACATAGCAAGTTTCCTTCTTGTTACTTTAGTGAACCAGATTGATTTTGTGGCAATTAAATAGTTTTGCTGTCACCATAGAAACATAGAAAATAGGAGCAGGAGTATGCTATTTGTACCACTGAACCAGCTCCACCATTCAACATGATTTTGGCTAATCTTCTATCTCCTCCTATGCTGTTTCCATAAGCCTTGATACCTTTAAGCTTCTAAATGTTTATTTCTTTCTTAAATATATCCAGGGACTTTGCCTCCATAGCCTTCTGTGGAAGAGAATTCTGCACAGTCCTCCAACCACTGAGTGAAGAAAATCACCTCATCTGAGTCCGAAATGGTTTACCACATATCCTGAGACCGGGACCACTTGCTTGGAATCCCCTGCCCAGGAGAAATGCCATAGGCAACAGTCACAGAGTTCTACAGCACACAAAAAGGCCTGCATCCAATCAGTCTCCCCCTGTCAGAATCTTGTGAGTCTCAATGGGACTCCTTCTTGTTCCTGACATTCCTGATGAAGAGCTTATGCCCGAAACATCGATCCTCCTGCTCGTCAGATGCTGCCTGACCTGCTGTGCTTTTCCAGCGCCACACTTTTCGACTCTGACTCTCCAGCATCTGCAGGCCTCACTTTCGCCGAATTGCTCTTGTTCTTCTAAACTCCACAGAATACAGACCTTGTCAGTTCAATCTCTTCTCTGATGACACATCTGTCCTCTCAGAAAGCAGTCTGGTATAACTTCACTGCACTCTCTCAATGCTGAATTTCTTAGGTAAGGAGATCAAAACTGCATACAATACTCCAGGTGTTGAGACTAGCTTTTTATCCTGGCTTTACTTAATTAACTGAACTGAAACTCCTGGAGCTACCCTGCCTGGATTGGAATTCATCCCTGGTCAATCCTGGTCTTTCTGAATTTCTTCCCCAATAACATACCATCATGTCACTGTACTCCTGAGAATTGATGAGAGTCATGTGATTGTTTTGGTACATGCAGGCTTCCGAAAGGCATTTGATAAAGTGCCACAATAGAGCAGAATCAAAGCCATGGAGAAATTGGGAGTGCATGAATGCAAAGTTAGCCTAGTGATAATAAACAGCAAACAGACATGAACTGTTGTTTTGATTGGTTGGTAAAGAATCAGCTTCCCTCCTGCCTTCCCAGGCCATTATTTGGACATCTATACAGTTTTAAAATTTATTCATTTGTGGGATGTGGGCATCGCTGGCTGGCCAGCATTTAGCCCTTGTTGCTTTCAGAACTGTTTGAGGAAGGGTCACTAGACTCGAAACATTAACTCTGATTTCTCTCCACAGATGCCGCCAGATCTCCACAGCTTTTCCAGTAATTTCTGTTTTTATTTGTGTTTTATTCGTATTAATGATCTGGAATGATTCTGGGGTGGAATTGCAGCTGGCAGAAAACTCAGATGGATTGTGAACCACGTGGAAGATAGTGATGGATTCAAACTAGGGACTGACACAAAGGTTGACAGAGTGAGTGGGCACATGAAAGATGAAATGTAACACAAAGAAGCATAAGTGGAACATTTTAATAGGAAAGGTAATCGAAAAGGTAATCTAAACAAAGTGCAAAGGCAGAGAGGGGGTGCATGTGCACAATTGTTGGAGATATCTAGATCAGTTGAGAATGTGGTTAACAAGTAATCTGAACATTACAAATAAGGACGACAGGTATAAATGCAAATAAATTATTGTAAACCTTCTAAAAATGCCACTTCAGCTTCAACTGGAAGATTATGTTTAATTCCAGGGTTCAGCATAGGAAGGATGTGATTGCATTGGTCTGGCTACATTAAAGATTTGCATGAACGATTCTGAGGATGAGAGATTTCAGCTACATGGATAGATTGGTAAAGGTGGGGCTGTTCTCCTTAGAGGAGGTCAAGGAGGTGGGACTTTTGAAAAAGGTTTTCTAAATTGGGAGCCTCTGGACAGAGCAGATTGGAAACAATTATGCATGTTGGTAGATGGATCAAGAACCAGAGGGCACTGACTTAAGGTGAGTCACATAAGAGCAAAAGATGACACGAATAAAAGCCTTTTTAACCAGCAAGTGGTTCGGATCTGGAATGCACTGCCTGAGAATTGGATGAAAGTAAATTTGACTATGGCTTTCAAATGGGAATTGGATAATTCTCTTGAGAGAATAAAAAAATTGCACAATCTTTCCATGATGTAATCCTTCTATGACTTTATTTAAAAAAAACTTCTCCTCAAACAGCCACTCATTTATCCAGCACAGACTGGTGGCGAGGTGTGGGGCAGGCTGCTTAAAGGATTGTAATGCTGAATTTCTTCTTTCTTTGTTTTTCCAATTTATTCCTAAGATTTTGTAGCTTGGTATCTTGTATCTAGGATGGTGTGAAGTGGTGACTTTGTAACATTTTCACTGCATTTATGTGAGTACATGTGACAATAAACCTAACTCTATTTTTTTCCTACAAAACAGCCAAAACCTTTAACAAGCTGCAATGGATAATTAGTTATAATGTGTCTTCTCTTTATCCGAAGCCTACCTCTCTGACTGAATTCCATTTTTGGAAGCTGCTGTGTATCGGTTCTTCTTTTCCACTGGTTTCACATCCACAAGTCCCCCAATGTGGTTCTTAATTACACCAGCATGTACCGCTGTTCGACAGATACTGGATCTCTAGAAAATTAGCAGAAAAATGACATGAATCCTTCAGTGCAGCTCAAATCTTGACCGCATCTATATATGACAAAGATAAAACAAGCTTTCACATTAGAATGCACTCTCAGAAAAAAACTTTGTTAATGTCATTTATCTCTAACTACCTGTTTCATGACTAACTGCGACAGGGGGAAAACATTTATCAGTTTTAGTACAAAAATAGTGGTGGTTCTTATAAACCCCTTTTCCAGTTTTCATTTGCAGCAGTACTAACTGAATCACTTTATCCTCTCAGCTCAGTTAATAGCTGAGATGGTCGTAGCTGTGTTGGAAACAGAAAGATAGTAGGAAATACTGTTGGTTTTCTTCAAATTGGCTGATAGAATGGGGGAGAGTAAATGAGAACTGAGGTGTCCTCATTCCAAATGGAAAAGATGCTGGTCATTTGACAATGACAAGGAGCTTACCACTGCCATTGAGCTGAAGCGAATGAATATTGTTGTTGGGCACTGATAGATTTTATGCTTCATATCAACCAAAAACAGTCTTCTTAGACTGTGTACCACTTGCTACTCAATCCTTTGCAAACACTTTCTTACAGCAAGTACAAAAGCCATTACTCCATCCCCTGAATCAGTGTTATACTCCAGCTGATTCATGGCACCATCTGTGAGCCATGCAGTGTCAAGAATCACAGAAGCTAACAGGCGAGTCAACTTTGCAAGGCTAAGACCCACAGCATGTAGCTATTTAAACTGCTGCGCTACCAGATCAATCCATTTGTCTAAGCTTCCAGTTGTGTGTATTAATGTAATTTCTGGACATCTGGAGTCCTTCTGCTGCCTGCAGGGAGCAGTATGAGTCTAGATGGAGCAGACTAAAGTTCCTCTTAATGTGCACTCTAATCCACTTATGTTATGCCTTCCTTATAACTCTGACCAAAAAGGAAGCACGTTTGCAATTAATTTGTTAGAAGTTACTCCCAGCACGCAGAACAGCTCATTGATCACAAAAGGCTTAGAAGAAGACAAAGTATCTGTGTAGCTACTTTAGTTGAGCAAAGCTTTAAGCTTGGAAATTAGAACTCAGAAAAACCTAATTCTCTGCAAAGTCAGAAATGGAAGGCTAATTCTAACATGGAACTCCAGCTCAGACCAGGGCCTTTATTTCTAATTTGAATATTTTTTTTCTTACTCTTGGTCATACATTACTACATTAAAGGAAATACATCAATGTAAAAGGCTGTTTCAGTAGTGCTGCAGAGATAGGAAAAGGTTCTGAATATGAATTTTTTTACAGGACAATAAAGACTCTGCATTTGGCAAGTTGGGAAAAAGAGAGCAGATGGAAATGACAGGACAGATATGGGACTCAGGCTTAACATGAGGTAAGATGTGAACAGCAAAATTTCAGATGAGTCATCATTTACATGAAAATGCTGACTAACAAGGACAGAACTAATGCAGTCAAGTTGAGGAGTGTTGAAGACTTACATCAGCGTATCTGCAGCCATGAGACTGTGCAAAGGGTTGCAGTTGACAGTGCTGCATCTGAGGGATTAAACAGCTTTGGACCTGGTTGGGATGAGAGGTGCAGCAGATGGAGGAGGTTTACATTAAGGTGCAATGGTGAAGGGGCACCCATGCCTGTCACCTACCCACACCTACTGAGAATTTATCAGCATTGAAGGAGGTTCAGACACCTTGCCTCTGCCTTCAAACACCAGATCCAAATGCCAGTCTTCACAAGTGAATCCATTAAATTCCAACTTAAATGTAAAGTCACACCACTTTCATCATTATTAGTAGTAAGCATTTTGTAGCACTTCTATCCTCCCAAGATCATAACCATCCGAAATAATTGTTTTCTTCAATCACAGATTTACCTAACCAGTAAATACTATAGGGTAGCTAAGGTTCCTAACTGTACAATGACAAAACAACCAGCCTTCAGTCAGTAGGCCACCAGCCTGTATGTACTGCAATAAAAGTACTAGGCGTATCCTTAAAAATGTTACTACACTCAGGCTAGACAACATCACTGTCTCATTGTTATTTTTCTATCTTGAGCACTCATGAAGATGCTGTACTCCAAAGTTGGCAATGTTCCATCTGTCAGTCTTGATTTACTGCCACTGTATATGGCAGAGCTCTCTGGAGATGTGCAGGAATGCGTTTACTTTAGCCGTAGTCACATAATGTCTCCATAGATTAATGTAACCTGGTTTGTTGAAGAATCAGAAGGATTTATCACATCCAGGCCCTTTCCCTGAGAGCCTCATAAAGTTTGTATGATAAACTGGATTGCATCTTAACTCAAACACTTGGTTTTACAGTGACATCCCTATCTTCTGCCATATTGTTGGGATCATTAAAATGATCTATTTAAAATGTCACAACAAATGCTTTTCAAGCATCAGAGTACATAAAAGAATTACATTCATGCAAGTATTACTCAGTTATAACACATTTACTGTTATTGTTACAAAAAGTTAATGCATAGGGTGTGATTTTCCCCTCCCTGGAGGTGTTAAGAAGAGGAACTTCTTATCTCTCTCCCGCCCTTTCTTCTGCATAAAAAACATTTTCCTAGCAACCATCAATTCTGAGGAAGGTTTACTGCACCCGAAACATGAAGTCTGATTTCTCTTCAGATCTGCTGAGTTTTTCCAGCAATTTCTGTTTTCATTTCTGATTTCCAGCAGTTCTTTCAGTTTTTAAATAATGGGTTGAGTTGGCCCTGGAGAGAAACTCACATACATCTCACTGTCTCACTAATGAAATTCTGGGCAAGAAGGACCATGGGCTTCTTGAATGGCCACCAATTTGGGTCCTTAGGTAGTCAACTAATGGCCATTTAAGGGCCTCAACCTTTCACCTTGCAAATTACCTGCCTCCTTAGGAGGTGGTATAAGAGGCTACTCTTCTGGCTGGGAAAACATACAAGTCCTGCCTGCTATGTTTGGTGGGGCTTGGGGCCTCCAGCTGTCTTACTCTGGAGGCACAGAGAGGGGGCAAAATCCCTGTCTCCGATCCCTCTGAACAAGCCTCTGCCTGTGATCCTGAAGAAGGGCTCATGCCCGAAACGTCGATTCTCCTGCTCCTTGGATGCTGCCTGACCTGCTGCGCTTTTCCAGCAACACATTTTCAGCTCTGCCTGTGATCTGCCTCCTCACCACCCCATGTAAAGAGTATCATTAGATTTCCCCAGGAATAGTCTCAAATGGACACTTCATGAGCTTTTTTCTGGGCGACTGGGCACATTTTCTCATCAGTGGGGGGGGCATGTTAGTTGTCATAATTACACTCAATGCTAAAGACAAAGAGGGGAACATCTGCTCAGGGAAAGAAATAATACTTCTTTAAGAAACTCTGTGTTTGGCATTTTCTGGATTCACCTGTAGTTCATCCAGACTGTAGCTGAACATATCAGTTGGCAATCTCAAAGTTCCAAGCCTGCTACACATGTCTAGTCAATGGCGCTACTTGGTCACAGCAGTGGATTATAAATCAAAGAAATCTATGATCAAACCTCCAGTGCCTTTGTCAGATCACAGTTTGAGCACTGCGTCCAGTTCTGGTCACTGTGACACAAGAAACACTAAAGATAGTGGGGGGGGTGGGGTACAGCAATTAGAATGTGGAATGTTCAATTAAATGGAATGGTTAAGGCAAACAACACAAATGCATTAAGGAAAATAGTTTGAGGGAGAAAGGAATTGGCAATTCTTCTGATAATTCTGAAGCAGGGAAATAGCAGATTCATTGTGAAAGCTTGGACCAGCTGGGCCAGCCAGCCTTTTTCCCTCTGCCATCACCTCTCTGTCATTGTACGAATGATGAAAACAAATCTGGAATCTGGAATTTAAATGACGACAAGAATTCACAGCTAGGTCCAAACTAATAAAACATCAATTAGGAACATTTTCTACACACAGAGAGTGGTGAACATACAGAAGAGTTTTCCAGATTTGCCAGCAGAAATCCCTGGGAATACTGTATGTGGCTATTACAAGGGGAGAATTTTCAGATCTGTGCAGAAGGATGAATTTTCCTGGGATGAATGACCATCCGTGTGTGCACTGTGAGGGTACAGTCAGCACAAAGCTGCACTGAATGATAATTTAATTTATCCAGTTGATCTTTGTACCAGTATTTCCAGGATAAAGCTAGACAGCCAACATGAACATTTATTTATGTATACCCCATGCTAAGAACAAGTACTTTGTTTTTCTCAAAGCACGGCACAATAAGACTTACTGGGATTCACTTCTAACGTAGTGCATGGATAAAACGTTCACATAATACTTACAGGTAAACCCATGTTTAAAATGTCTGTTTCATGAAGCTTTAATTGTCACAGGGTGAATTCAGTGAATGGCAAAACACATATTCCACCCACTTCCAGCCCCCACTTATACACCGTAGCTCTAATTCTTGCCTCATCATTTAATGCTTCTTTATAGCAATGCTTATTTGGTGTAATCCGTCCATGTGAAACTTTTACTGCTTTCCTTGTTCCTTCTTTACCCTTCCAGTCACATTAGCTTGCTTCCAACCTGATGGTCAAGTGATTTGCCCTTCCTCTTTCTTTGAGTTCACAGCTGTGCTCGTGATTTTCTTTGGCAAATCACCACTTTTTGAATTGTGTCTGAGACATGGTAAACCTTTCCTTTCATCTGCTCTGAAATGTATGTATTTTGACACATAATTAAGTAAGTCCTGTTAAAGCTGCTCATTAAGTGGAACACAGACATTAACTCAAAGAACTTTGATGGTTATGTGTCTATAATTGAGACCAATGCCACCCTAGTCGCCCCTCTCAAAGTAAAATTGACCCTGTTGGCATTATCAGAATGTGTGATCATTCATGTGGTCTCCACATTCAAGCAATTATTTTGGTTACAGTTCTGGTTGTCTCATAGTCAAGTTATACAAGTGGAACAGAAGTTAATGATAAAATAGTATGAAGACATATTCCATAAAGGAACCTAGGCGCCTCTAATGAAAGGGAGGGCTAACTAATCATGTACAGCCCTGAGGGCAACCAGTCTGCAAGCATAAGGGAAAGTGGGGAATGAGGTCTCCATGAATTACCACAGCCAGGAAGTGGACTCAACCCACTCTGGGTTGGTTTTATGCTGAACTCTATGCTCGGAAGCTAGCCAATTGAGCAAATTGACCTCTCTTCCCTATGAACCAAAAATAGACTTATACTAAGCCTCAAATTCTGAGTTTTTACATGATTGACTTGATATCTAAAGGAATTAAAGAAACCACAAAAGCTACTTCGATAAATTAATAAATCTAACATGTCATCTAATGAATCAACTTTTACCATTAAGTTGCAAAAAGGAATTGTTAAAAAATATTAGAGAGATTATGGAAGTTTTTGGTCAGAAGTTCATTAGAGTTGGTTATTATATCAAAGCTCATTAGCATTATTGCCCATAAAAGTACTTATTAAATTCAAAGTTTGGCTTGTCTATTTCTATGCTGATAGGCTTCATTTCCTATTCTTTAATGAGCTTTTTGTGGCTTTGTTCTAACTATGATCCAGCAATGTGATTGTTGAGTCTAATTCCGAATGTTCCCTTACATTGAAAAGTGGTTCCTCGGAGCAAAATAAGAACAAAAGGATCTAGAAAACAGAACACCATGGAATGAATGAGCACCAAAACCGCAACTTGTCGTCAAACAGAAAACTAAACTGAGAAAGAGATTAAACCCCAGGAGATTGTGAGCTTTCTGTGGTGAACAAAGCAACCACAATAGAAATTTCCTGCACTGGGTTTTCTTTTTCTTATTGTTATTATCCAGCTTTTAGAAACACTGTTATGACATCAATGGAACTATTGTACATAATGAACAACAGAATACTCAACAAAGTTTTCACTTGGATGAACAAATTTTCTTTTCTCAATGGATAGTACATTGGATTAGTGTCAGGCATTGCAAACATAAGCTGCACAATCCACCCCACAAAGGTGGCACCTTGGCTTCCAGTCTCTATGCTACTGCTTGATCCAAACGCATCTTTTTTCGAGCCGAATCTCGGCAACGCATAGCTTGCAGGAAGCAATAAACACTTACGTCAGAATAAATCTTGTTACCGATGACCCGTGCCCAGAAGGGAAACTCCTCCAGACAGTTTGGTGGGCAGTTAATCCTGAGGATCAAACAAATTTAGTCTATACTTCGGAAGTTCACAATAAAACAGTTATCATAGAAATTAATTATCAATTTATCAATACAAGCCTGTAACCGGAAGTATAATAGTGATGTAAAAAATACTCAAATTAAATAAATATGCTCAATACTGAATCTAGTTTCTACGAAGAGCTTATCTGGAAGGGAAGGATGATGTAAAAGGAACAATAGAAAGTGACAAGTGGAAACAAGGACAAAGGCTGTTCTATTACACTTGGGATCTGTAAATGGGTTGTGTCTGTTTGACTATGTATTACAGTCAAGCTGCAGCATTTTACTGGTGCCTTAGCTCATAGGATTGCAGTCTTCATGTTAAATGGTAAAACCAAATCCAGAGGAACCTCAATTATCCGAAGGACTCGCGCAGGGAGTATTTTGTTTGGTTAATCGAATGCCGGATAACTGAATTTCAGATAACATTGTTTAGCCAAGCATCAGGACCTCAAAACCTTGCCAGATAATTCGATACTCGAATAATAGAATGCCAGAAAAATCGAGGTTCTTCTGTGTATTACAGTGAGTGGTATGACTTCCACACCATTGTGCACTGAGCTGGCAACCTTAGAATGATAAATGGGTATACATAAGAAAAGTGAATGTCCAGCCTTTCAGGAAAATCTTAGCCAAAGTCAGCAAAATTTGATAAAACAGATTGATTTTGGGAAGGTATGGAGTTGAACTGGAGTGAGAAAGGATGCAGGTCAGGAGTTCAGGGACTGAGCCTGTAGAATTACAATTACTGGATACTTTGATTGTTCTCCCAAACGCATTACAAAGCCCAGTCACTGAGGGAGACATTCATGACTTAGAAATAAATATAATTCTCAGTTAAGAAATCTCAGGTTTCTTAAGGTTTCAAGCATATTGTATAACCTGTTAGTTTAAGTGATATTTATGAGTTTATGGAAAAAAGAATCTGCTGAACCTGAACTGTCTTACCTGGGACAATGAGTAGCTGGTTTTTTGAATGGACACAGTTCAGCCACTGTAGTGTAACAGTCAACTGTCTGAGCTAGCAAAACAAAATAATTATTTTATATTCAGTGCATGCTTTTAAAGATTGTCATCCTGCAGTCATCAGGACAAATGCAAGGATCCCAATGTTCAATGGGAACAACAATTTATGTTACATGCAAAATAGGAAGCTTGGTTTGCAAATGGACTCTGATCAAGTCATTGTCCTTAAAAATGCATCAAGGAACAGCTGCCACAAAGATTTTACTTAAATTCATAAAAGACAAGTGAACTCTGGTCAAGAACATACTGTGCGGAATGCACCAAGAGAACAGTATCCGCCCAAGCTTCTGCTTAATTGAAATGGTTCAATTCCTGGACAAAGACACTGGGGTGGCACCGTGCCTCACAGCGCCATGGACCCCAGTTTGTTTCCACCATCAGGCAACCATCTGTGTAGAGTTTGCACATTCTCCCCATGTCTGTGTGGGTTTCCTCTGGGTGCTCCGGTTTCCTCCCACAGTCCAAGGATGTGCAAGTTAGGTTGATTGGCCTTGTTAAATTGCCCATAGTGTCCAGGGATATGCAAGCTAGACGGATTAGCCGTGGAAATGTAGAGTTACAGGGATAGGGTAGGTCTGGGTGGGATGCTGTTTGGAGGGGAAGTGTGAACTCAATGGGCCAAATGGCCTGCTTCCACACTATAGGGATTCAATAATTCTAAATATCTTTTGTCTGCAGAGGATTGGTCCTGCATTTGTATATATGCATGTTCTAACAAGCATGGATGTGCTACATTGTGAGACTAACAAATTATCTTATATCAGTTGTTAGTGACACCATTTAAAGTGATGGTTTTACCCAATAAAAGAAAACATCTTGAATCATATGAAAAGTTGAAGAACTGAACTTACTAGTCACTTTGGATACACTAAATCCATTTGCTGACTTAAATTTGCTGTAAATAAATACCATGTGGAGATTAGTGATGGATCTTGAAAATCAATAATCATCATTAATATCATACTTTCTACCTCAATTAATCCAATATCATGCAGCATATTGGAATACAACCAAAACAAAATGCCAAAAAAAGTGTTAAATAACCATTTATCCAGCGTTTCCAGAGATTTTGACAATGAAAAGGCAAGCAATTGGAAGAACTGCACAATATTGTGTCCGAAAACTTTTGTTTGCTAATGATGTACCATTTAAGTAAAAACAATTTTTTTGTACTTTTAACATGTTTCCATGGTAATAGATTAAAAAGTTAATTTCTTTCATCTCATCTTCTGACATTTAAACCTGATTTTTTTTCGCCATTTAATGCCATGATACACTAAATATGTACTCATGTCAGATAGATCAAGGTGCACCGTAATTTTTTAAAATCAATCCTTATCTAGTCTGCTTACTTTGACGTCCAATAAATGAATATACTGCAAAAACCAATTACATAGCATTATATAGAACTTAAAATATGAAAATAGCTGGTTCAGTCTAACCACTCCTTTGTTAGTGTTTGTCCTCCAAATAAGCAGTAATTCCAAGCCACTTCATTTTATAATTTTAATTTTTGTCTTTAGTTCTACAGGTCTTGAGAAAATTAAAATATCTGGTTAACCCTGGTTGATTTATACAAAACAGTTAAGTCAGTAAATATCTCCTTTGTGTTGAATACTTTGAAAACTCTCACCTTAGAGACTGAATACCATTTCGAGAAGATTTGACAAAAAATGGGATTTTTCCTCTTCGAGTGATATCCACAAGCCCGCCTTCTTCATTACTGATAATCCCTTGGTGAATTGCAGCCCGACAAATACTGGATTGCTGTAAACAGGCAAAAGAAATGTATTTTCCATCTGCTGCTTGACTAGACTAAGCACAGGAAAGTGACAGGCCTATAAAAGGAACCATCCAGTTCCAATAAACTCCATCGGGAGGCTGCGGGAATGACACAAACTTGGCTGGGACTCATTGCCTTAAGTCAGAGATTCCAAAATGGTCCAGTTAGGATGCAACCATTGACTGTGCCCAAAAAGGACATCAGAGAAAATGGAAACACCAAACATCAGATGTCCCCGCGCCATAGCCTTCCCATGGGATCCAGCATTGCTCGTACTGGAATAGCCTACCTGGAGTTCCACTGGGAGGATGAAATTAATTGTTGAAAACTATATTTATAAGTACCCTCCTTACAAAGGAGATGGGTGGGAGTGAGGGGGAGAAGGAGAGAACCAACCAAGACATTGCACAGGACCTCTAGACCATGAGAGTGGCAGGCTCACTTTGCTACCAACTTGGCTGCATAGACCACTTCCATTTGAAGTGGAGTGGGCGAAAATAGGGTTCCAAATAATCAGACACCTACTTCTCCTTGCCCTCCCCATAATCCTTGGCAGGGTCAGCGGGCAGGGTTAGGCACATACCAGGAAAGGATTCTCTATGGATTTGTAAAGTGATGTTGTTTAACATATCAAAATAAACTAAGAGACGATCCCTTACCGTTTCATAATAGAGGGTCCCAATCACTTTCGCCTTTGATGATTCACAATATCTTGGGCACATATACCTAAACAACAAGAACTGCCTTAATCAATATTTCTACACTTAGATACAACATGGAGCATTTTGAAGTTAAACAAATGAATTGACCAACAGGAACTTTAAACACAATTAATTACAATAAATGTTCTCGCTGCCTATTTAAAAATTCATACTGTCTAACCTTTGCTGATGTAAAAAAACTTCTAAATTGGCAAATAAATACTTTGGCATTTAGCACAGTGCAATTGTTAATGGCAACACCAACTAGTCTATAGCTAACCTTCTTTTAAATGTTTTATTATCCAAGTACAAAAGTAGAACTGGCACAAGTGTGTGAAAAATGACAGATATATTTGTGTTACAAATCTACAAAACACTCAAAAGATTCGAATGTAGTCCATCCATTTGCAAGGTATCTTTCTGAGTTTTGCAACTCCTACTAAAAGAATTTCATTCTCTAAATATTACAAGTGCCAATATGGCTGACAGCTTTCTCTTGAAAAGGAGAATTTTTTAATGATTTATCATTTTGTTATAATGACAAAGTAATGCTTCATGACATTACTAATTATCTAGTTGTGTCTTGTAATTACATGACAGATAATGGTCCCTTGGAGAGATATCCTCTTTGCATCAGGATCACCATGTAAATCCCTTAACTTGCTGCTCAAACCTTTGACAATGTGATCCAGTTATGACTGGGTAATGATTAGACATAGATGGCTAAATCAAGTTGTTTTAATGGTCAGGCCAAGTTCTTGCCAAAGGTATGCAACATATTGGAAAAACCAACAGCCAAAGATAATGGAGTTAAGAGTTTTTTTATTCATTCCCTGACTAGGACAACATTTATTGCCTATCCCTAATTACCTAGAGGGCAGTTAAGAGTCAACCACATTGCTGTGGGTTTGGAGTCACATGTAGGCCAGACCAGGCAACAGCATCAGTTTCCTTTCCTAAAGGACATTAGTGAACCAGATGGGTTTTTCCTGATAATCGACAATGGCTTCATGGTCATCATGAGACTCTTAATTCCAGGTTTTTCCTTAAATTCAAATTCCACCATTTGCCATGGCAGAATTCAAAGCTAGGTCCCCAGAACATCAGCCTGGGATTCTGGATTAATAGTCTAGCGGTAATATCACTATTCCATCACCTACCCATTGAGATTACTTAACTTCAAATATTTAGTGTTTAGTTTTTCCGGGATTGCAGTTGTTGATGTGGTAAGGTCTGCTCCAATCCTCTTGAACTACTGAAATGAATTTCTAACACCTTACTAATGTACGTATTTGGAATCTAGTTCAGGAACCTCATGCTTGGTATTCTTGTCTATATTGTACCCTGGGAATTCATTCATTGGAAATACAATAATAACAGACAGAAATAATGCAGAAGTAGGAATCAACAACGTTACCTGTTGCATGTTGTTCCTTTGCATCTATCTCTCATTTTAGTTTCGCACTCGATGACTTGAGCTGAAAAGTAGAAAGGCAGTCAAATTTTATATGATGCTCCGAAAGCAATGTAATGTAAGTCAAACAGGAACTGAAAGCTGGCACATTTAACATTGAGTTGTGCTGGTGAATCTACATCAAATCTTAGTAAAATCATTCTTGCTACAAGGTGCTTTGAACTGAACATTTTAGGAAAGATGCTGTGACAATTGATTAAGCACAACAGTCATTATGACGCTGCCTGACTGTGAGAAAATCCAAAGAGAAAGATGAGTTTAAAATGTTATGGCAGGTTTCATTAAAAGAGATTCTAGGTAACTAGAAAAGGGTGCATAAAATTATGAAACAATGAGACAGGGTATTTAGAAATTGACCATTATTTTAATTCCAAGATACACGAGACATAGATACGATATGAAATTACAGAATGGTTACAGCACAGTCATGTCTGTACTAGCCTTCCCAAAGGAGCACTTTACTTAGTTTCACTGCCCTGCCTTCTCTTATAGCCTTGTACATTTTTCCTTTTCAGATAATAATCCAATTCCCTCTTGAAAGCCTCGACACCACATTCGCAGGCATTACATTTCGGATTCTGAGCCACCTGTTGCGTGAAAATGTTTTTCCTTATGTCACCATTGCTTCTTTTGCTAATTACTTAAATACTGCGTCCTCTTCTCAATCCTTTCAATACTGAAAATCATTTCTTCACCACCTACTTTGTCTATACCTCTCCATACGGTCTCCTCTCAACCTTCCCTCCTCCAAGGAAAACAGACCCAACTTCTCCAATCTACTGACAGAACTGAACTGAACTGAAACACTAGAGATTGAGGGTACACAGCAAGCGAAACTTGGTCTGCAAATCAAAGCGCGGCTGTGGAAATAACCACCAGAGTCAGTAACTGAAGCAGAGATTTTTCCAACATGTCAGAATTAATAAAGCAAATGATTGAGACATGCAAACATGATGAATGGATGGCATTTGGAAATATGAGCAACAGAATATGCCAAGATCTATCATGCCAATCAGTTCATGTATTGTACTTCGTGGCTATTCTAGATTTGCCCTGTCTTTTGGTGAGGGCTGTCTAATTGATTCTGCAAACCTGAAAAGACATACTTTACAGCGACAACTTGAACAGTTTTACATTGCACTACCTAATGAATAATCAATTGGAACAAACTGCCTACCCCATTGCAGAATCCAGTGTCATAAATTCAACAGAACAAAAACTGGGCAGCTTCTATGAATGGGCAGATCGATTAGATTTTTGAAAAAAGCAATTAGTTTATTTTACCTTGTTACTGCCCTGTTCATGTTGATGAATCACAGAATTGTTACAGCACAGAAAGAGACCATTCAGCCCAACATGCCTGCACATTCTGTTGCCCAGTGTCAATCGCCTGCCTTTTCCCTAAATCCCTGAACAACAGATTTTTTTAGAATTAGAATCCCTACAGTGTGGAAACAGGCCCTTTGGCCCAACAAGTCCACACCGACCCTCCGAAGACTAACCCACCCAGACCATTCCCCTATGGGCAATTTAGCCAGGCCAATTCATCTGGCCTGCACATCTTTGGATTATGGGAGGAAAGAGCTGAAAATGTGTTGCTGGAAAAGCGCAGCAGGTCAGGCAGCAACCAAGGAGCAGGAGAATCGACGTTTCAGGCATGAGCCCTTCTTCAGGAATGAGAAAAGTGTGTTCAGCAAGCTAAGATAAAAGGTAGGGAGGAGTGAATTGGGGGAGGGGCGTTGGAAATGCGATAGGTAGAAGGAGGTCAAGGTGAGGGTGATAGGCCAGAGGGAAATGGGAGGAAACCAAAGCACCCGGAGGAAACCCATACAGACACAGGGAGAATGTGCAAACTCCACACAGACAGTCGCCCAAGGCTGGAATCAAACCCAGTCCCTGGCGCTGTGAGGCAGCACCTGTAACCAATGAGCCAGCGTGCCAACCTAAGTTCTGTCCAAATAATCACCCAATGCCCTTTTAAGTGCCTGAGTTCAACTTGCCTCCACTATGTATTTAGGCAGTGCATTCTATACCCTAACAACTCATTGTGTGAGAAAAGTCTTTTTTTCTCAAATCACCCTTGCTTCATTTGCACGTCACCTGAAGCAATGGAGACACAAAAGTCAACCACAACATCATGTTTTTTAGTGCTGAACCACACCACTTTTACAATGTTTTAAAGCTGCTGACCTTGTGGGAAAGACTGCAGGGCATAATTTTGGTGTATTTTGGGTACCATCAGATGAGTAGGCAATTTGTGAACAAACAGTCATTCTCAAGATATTTCATCTGTTCTGGCTGCAGGCAGTAGGAGTGTGAAGAGATCACTGCCTCTCATTACATTAACCAAATTACAAGTTTAGGTTTGTGCACCTAATTGAGCCTTACATAATTGATAATATTTGACCAAATTAAGCCATTCATAACATAGCCTTCATTTGCACAAAGCTTCTTTGATCTGCAAATAACTCCACAGTGCAAATTCTAATGTGTCTCTTAACTGTATGTTGTAATACAATAAGTCACGCAAAAAAATTCCACATAATCACACACTCTATGGAAGTGTGTCTAGGAAATAAAATATATTTAGATCCACAACATTTTGTTAGAACAAATGATTGCTAATGACAAAACAGACCAGAAAAATAAATGAATTTACATAAACAATAGTTAGTATCAGAACACTAACCCATTATGTAAAAAGTACCTTCCAACAGGCTATATTTATTTTAATATCAGGAAAAGTTTAGCCACATGCCTCCATCATTTGTCATAAGATTTCTCTGTTTTGTATAGGGAGTTTTTGACAATTTTGCTCTGGGGTCTCTTGTGGTCTTTTAAACTTAAATCGCTGTCTCTACGACACATTATGTAGCTGTTAACAGGGCAAGGGGATAAATATTGGATTGTCAAGAGCAGACCAGGCAGACTTATTAGTCTCAACAAATAATCACATTCAAAGTCAAATGCCTTATTTACAACCTTATTTTCACTGTAAGTTAATCTATTTGACTCAGAAATGCCAATGGCTCCCAGCCAGTCTGAAACTCTCTGCAGAACGTCTTGGATCTTCTTGAAAATATTGCATTAATGGAATTGTACAACAAACTGAACCCAAACTGACTTGGCCCTAGAGCAGGGGTTCCCAGACAATGGCCTGAGACCTCCAATGGGTCAGAGGCAGTTTCTGTGGTCACAGAAGCTGGGGATGGGGAAATGGGTTACAGCCTGCAGGCTGGTGGCAGTTGAAAGATGGGCTGATTACTGTGGGTGTGGTGTGATATTATTGAAACATACATGATTCTTTGGTGTCGCGACAGGGTTAAAAACTGTGAGATTGTTTGGAAATGTCCAGGACCAGAGGGCATAATCTCATAGCAAGGGATTGCCCAGTTAGGTTGGAGGTGAGGAGGAATTTCTTGTTCCAGTACACCTGTGAAATTCTTTACTGCAGAGGACTGGTAATGCTGGGACATTAGCATATTCAAGACTCAGATGGACGGATTTTTAATCAGTAAGGGAATTAAAGGTCAAATGGGGAAAAAGCAGGAAAGTGGAGTTGAGGATTATCAGATCAGCCATGATGTCACTGAATGTTGGAGCAGACTTGGTGAGTCGAATGGCCTTCTTCTGCTTCTATGTATTATGTTTTGATGGCCTGGTCAAAGGCCTTCCAAACCAAATCAGCAAAAAATGCTGAAATGTAAGAGATTAGAATCAGTTAGCCCGACACAGCAATCCTTCGTGGTGGCACGGTGGCACAATGGTTAGCATTGCTGCCTCATAGCTCCAGAGACCCAGGTTCAATTCCCGCCTCAGGCGACTGACTGTGTGGAGTTTGCACATTCTCCCCGGATGCTCCGGCTTCCTCCCACAGTCCAAAGATGTGCAGGTCAGGTGAACTGGCCATGCTAAATTGTCCGTAGTGTTAGGTAAGGGGTGAATGCAGGGGTATGGGTGGGTTGCGCTTCGGAGGGTTGGTGTGGACTTGTTGGGCCTGTAAGTAATCTAATCTAAAAAAAAACAGAAAGCATGGTTGCAAAGAGAAGGGAAAGGCTGAGCTATGAGCTCAGTGTTCTGTTTTGTGATGTGAGCTTATGAAAAAAATGTGAGAATAGGAGGAATTATAAACTCAAATTGCAAATAGGGGTGATGACAGGCTATAAAGAGCTGAAGCCTGGGTGCGGAGAAAAGGAAATGGAGATAGCAGGGAACAGACAGTAGAAGTAGTTTGGAGGGTGAGAGTCTGGCATTCTTGACTGACGATGAAATCCATGAATGATTACAACACAGCCCATTGGGGTCTGAGCCTGCTGTCTGCAAGGGCAACTCAACTATACTAACCCCTCACCTTTTGCCCACAGTCTTTGTCTTCAGATGCTAATTGAGTTCCCTCTTGAAATTCAGGATTGAATCTGCCTCCAAAACACTCTCAGCCAGTACATACTGGATCCTAAACATTCACTAGGCCAACAGGTTTATCCTCATATCACCACTTTTTATTTTGTCAATCGTCTCAAATCTGTGTTCTCTGGTCCACAGCCCTCCAACACTAAGAACAAACATCTCTTTCTCAGTTTTCCCTCATGATTGAGAAGAGATTCTCTGAGGGGAACAATCCCAGCTTCTCCAATCTATCCTTGTGACTGAACTCCCTCATCCTTGGACATAAATCTTTTCACCATCCTCTGTAAACCCTTCAAGCTTTCCTGAAGAAAGGCAAAGAGCCTAGAAAGTCGACAAAGAATCACAGACATCTCTTTCCATTAGAGAGAGACATTGATTCTGTATAGTTTGAAAGTAGCCACTCTGCAAGCATGAGGTACAGTGCCCAGCATTGGACACAATACTGCAGGTGGTTCCCTGGCACCCCTTCCCTCTTATTCTCTTATGTCACTTCCTTCAACTAATAAAGAAGAAAGAGAAATGTTTTTGGAAGAGTTACTGCAGTACTTTCACAGATGTCTTAAGAAATGCAAAGAATTCTAAGTTGATTTTACTGAGTGCAGCTAATTTCAGGTATTTAAAGATAACATTGAAATTGGAAAAAAGGATAAATTAATAAGTTAAATATTTATTTGATTCACAGTTGTCTATTTGAAAATGCGTGTGAAACTCCATTTTCTTTGCATGTAATGGTATCTAGCTCAGCCGTTTTCCAAGCTACAGCAT
Source organism: Chiloscyllium punctatum (assembly GCF_047496795.1). Classification (NCBI taxonomy): domain Eukaryota; kingdom Metazoa; phylum Chordata; class Chondrichthyes; order Orectolobiformes; family Hemiscylliidae; genus Chiloscyllium; species Chiloscyllium punctatum. The sequence continues at coordinate 21,975,833 of NC_092764.1, forward strand.
TACCCCTTTATTAAGCCTCAATTTAGTTTACTTGAAAATTTTCAACAAATATGTCAATGTTTTGTTTTCCTAGAAGACAAATATTTCTAATTTTAATCTTTGTTTTCCTGAACTGTTTATGTGTATACAAGCACATGTGATTTTGAACTACTGACTTCTTGTTTTTTGAATCAGGGCTGCATTGCAGAAACTGAGATTAATTTAATCAATTTTACAAACAGAGTGTCTTTTCAAGTTATTAAATTATGAATACTGCTTTTCTCTACTGACAATTGTTAAAACTGGTCAAGTAAATTATCTGAATATCCTCTGGTTCATAATCTGGGATTGTCACTTGGCAATTGGCACTTTTAACTTCATAACCATAAGAGGGAATCAATACTCTACACGGTAGATAAGAACAAATAAGAAGTGAATGTCATGTGATTATGATAATTTGAATCTCTAAGTTGAGTGTCGGAAAATGTGAATAAAACAGTGTTGTTCTATTTTTAAAAAGATGACCAAATTATATTTCGCTCATTGCAACAGTATTGTGTTATACAGAGTAGATTAACAACAGTTGACAAAGGGTTTTACCATCTAATGGTTTCTGTTGTTTTAACAGTTCTGAATTTATTAAGGATGCATGTTCTTTAATTTTGTCAATTTCTATTAGTTTAAATATAAAGCCTTTAGGTGTTTTTGCTTATGTTTGAATGTTAGAAATACAGGAAATCTTTTGTTTGAAAATCAAATGTATATTTTAAACTAAAGATGAGTAGCCCAGATTAACTTAGGTTGAAATTTGTTTGGCAGAATTCATATGCATGTCATTAAATAAGTCATATTTTGCTTTAAAGATCATTGTGCAGATTTACTTGGACCTAAATTGCTGCAAATTTAATTAACTCCACAGGAAACATTTTCCACTGTTAAATACGCAAGAAATTAATTAATAAAGGGAGTTTGGAGAATTACACAGTTACAGGGCTATGTCCTTTTATGGTGAACAGATTGAGAAATTGTTTCCTTTCCAATTTGGTCATGATTCTTTAAATTTACTTGCTATCTACCCAGGTCTGGAGCTGGTACGAAACTGAGCACATCCTTTTCTGCATTGTTTTTGCTGTAGAGAACTTAGCTTCTGTACGTCCATGAACAGTGTGATTTTTAAAGAGCCTCCTATTATCACTAAACAACCACTTTCACTAAGTTGTCATGCTGTGCATAAGGTTATTGTAATTTATTGATTCAAATCAATATTTAGCAACTGCATTCTTCAAGTGACAGAAGAATATCAGAAAGTGAACAATGGCATTGTGTATCATGCAAAGTAAACCATTTAAAGTCTGTCCAGAAGAGGTGTAATTGATTTTTCAGACTTTATTATGAGTGATTGTGATTCTCAACATTGACAGTGACAGGGCACCGCTGAAAGCATTTCTTGCACACTTTGGCAACTCTATTGAGTCACAGAACAGGCTTTGCCAGAAAAGGTATCGATTTATGCAGCAGATCCAATAATATTAACACAAATGATTGATAACCAAAGAACAGATAGATCAGAAAAGCACATTCAAACAACATTTTGAAGAATGATCAAAAAGGAAGGATTGAAACATCAAGTTTAGAAAATGCCTGACTAGTTAGCATAAGTAGTGGACATAGCAGAGGTTCAACTGGAATATCTTGACGATATTGAAAGTGGACCAAAGAGTGGATGTGAAGTTATTAAATGAAGCTTCGACCTTGTTCCAGTTTTTTTTTCAGTTTCACTGCTCCTACTGTGCAAAAGGTCCTGTGTTCTCAAAAGTGTAAGCAATTTATCTGCAAGCTATTAAACTTACAAAGCATCTCTCTAATCAGCGTAACCTGGATTGTGACCAAAATAGGAAAATAAGGAGGGATTTAGGAGAATGAACAGGAATAAGAACAACAATAGATAACGCAGCTTGGAACAAGACAAGTACTGAATCACTGTGAGAGCATAATATGGCGATGTGAAAGTAAATAAAGGGAGTAACTAAAGCAGAATGAAGAAAAGGCAGTCCTGGAACAACAGAAATGCATTAATAACCTTGAAGGGGGTAGCAGAAGATGAACAATATTCAGGATAACAGTAATTAGCTGATTAGACTCATTACTATTCAGTATAAAACAGTGCTTCCCAAAGTTCCTTCTGTTTTCACTCTGTTTTAATGAGTTGCACTTGACATAACCCCGATGGAAAATTGTTAGGAGGGTGCCACAAGGTAAGTTGCTATGCAGGGTGGGGATTCAAAGAGCAGCAATAAAGGCCCAAAGAAACTTCTAAGACACACACCATTTGCACGCTCTACCGGTGTCAGTGATAGGGCCTCACAGCTCATTGATTTAATGGCCAAAGGCAAAAGTAAAATGCTTGTTTAAAGGGGCCTTATATTCAATCATGGACTGTCAAATCAGTTTCCACCCCAAATCTACTGCAGTCTACTCCAACTTCTCATCCCAAGGCACCAGACAGGGTCACAAGCCACAGTGTGGGACTCCTTTTTAATAAGTAGTAAATATCAAAAGTCAGAATGCAATGTATCAATGGAAGTTTGCTCCAAAACCAGTCTAAAATGAGGTCTAGTTAACAGAGAAGACAATTGGATCTCTCTTATAACAAATAAACATAATCAGATCAAAATCAATCTAAAGGAAGGTGGTACAGAGCTCCTTACTTATCCTGAAATGCTTGTAGCCAGATTATTGATGTCATTGGAGTTCAATAATGGTAGCTATTCCAGTGCTGACAAAGAACAATAAATGTTTAAAGTAGAGGTTAGGAGAGTTTCTGGGTATTCAACACTATGAAGTAATTTTAATCATCTTGATTTGTCTGGTTAAATACTCGATAAGGTGGATACAATGAGGGAAGAACACCATGGGAACTACTGGTTTAATAAGGAATAGGGGGGGCTAAGGAATACAACTGTGAGGTGTACAGGTACTCAGGGGCTGAGAGGTGAAATAAAGATGGTCAAACCTTTAGGAAAGATCCCACAATTCCAAGCTGGGGAATGCTGGCAGCAAATATTTTAAATGATCTGCTCTGAAGAATATGGAATTGCAGAAAGTTACAGCAAGCTGTCTGTGCTAAAACGTTAAACATCCTCCCTATTTACTCAATCACAACCATTGATAAATTTGAGCACCTCTATTAAATATCCTCTTAACCATTTCTGTTGCAAGGAGAACAATCCTGGCTTCTCTAGGATCTCCACTTGGCTGAAGTCCGTTATCCATATGAAAACAAAGAACAGCTCTGATGAAGAGTCATCTAAACGCGAAACATGAGCTTGCTCTCTCTCCAGGGATGCTGCCTGACTCACTGTGATTTCCAGCATTTTCTTTTGTTCTCAGTACAGATTCCAGCATCTGCAATTACAGTCCTTCATCTATTTCCATTCTGATAACTTTTTTCTACAATATGTCCAAGGATTTGACATCCTTCTGAAATAGTGTGGTGCCCAGAATGAAACACAATATTCCCATAAGGCCTCACAATGATTTATGAAGCTTTAGAGCAATAGCTTTGCCCTTGTATCTCCTGTTTCTGTTTCTAAACTCCAAGGATTACGCATTCTTTTCAAAAAGGTCAGACAACTTCACAGTTTAAACATTTCAAGATAAACACATGATTGAAAAACACTGGGTACTGTTACACAATAATGACTAGAAAGCAATAACTTGTGCTTATTACAATGAGAATGAAAAAAAAATTACTGAATATTATGGAAGTGCTGAAAGGTTGACATGAGAGGAAAGAGAATGCAATAAAGAACATGTGAAAAAAACATTGACCAGCAAATGAAGGCAGGAGTATGAAACCAAAACTAAATAAAGATCAGCATAGTCAAAGGAGGAAAGCTGACATTTCTGAGTACTAATGAATAATAACAATGTTTGTGTTTCTTTACTATTTATAAATATAAGGCGCTGACAAGCAACTACAAGGTCCCTATCCTAAGGGTCCTTGAAGCCATCTCCACAGAGGTTCCTAACAGACCACTGTTCCTACACAAGCAGCTACAGTCATCTCTCACTACCCTGATGAGAATTCCTTTTGTACTTAAATGAATCAGCCGTACAAACATTTATTGCCACATTATTATGAGGCCCTTTCAGCTTCTGAATCTTATTTGCAATTATGCATTCCAGCAAAGACCAATTTTCACTTGTGCTCCTGAGGTAAAGAGCTGGAGAGATTTTGTTTACAAAGCAGCACATTAAACTCCTGATGCTTTCTGTAGCATTCAAATGGAGTAGTCATAAAACTCAAATGCGTCCTTACTCATGTACTCCATGTTGTTGGGTTCCTCCTTTGGCTGTGGTTGTGGTTGGGAATACGGCACTGTCCATGGGTTTAATACATCTGTATTGATCTGGGGAGGCTCCACTTCATTGGTTTGTTCGTGCTGCGGTCTTCTCACTGCATTGTCTAAGAATACATGTTGAAATAATGTTAAATAACATTTTGCACGCATTTCGGCAGAATTCCAATTCAGATGCAATGAATTAAAATATTTTTCCACTCTTTGTTTTTGTTTGTTTCTTTGTAAACTCCCTAGTTTCTACCCTTTCACTTCCAAGCTCCTCTTGGAAGTAGATTGAATATTCAGCATTTGGTCTCATTCAGTTTGCACACTGATAATACATTTCACCTTAGAAAATAGAGGTCTATGTTTTTGAAAAGCAAAAGAACTGCTCATTTTTCCCTGAAAGATTAGGATGTTTAACTACTAACACCAAACACTACTTGCATAATATACACAAGTGTTAGTAATTAGATTTGGACATCAGATTCTTTTTGTTCCACTGGCTAAATGAGTACTTTCTGATATAATACCTGTGACTTGTGCACACCATGGTAACTAGTTATAAAGTTACAATTCCTGGCTGAATCTCTCCTATTTTTACACATCAATAAAGAACGGTTCTGTATATAGAAATACAACATTAACTGTCTAATTTAACAGCCAAAATGCTGAATGGAAATATACCAGCAAAGTTTTTTGTCTGAATAATTTTGAAATATTGGTTAATTGTTAATACAGTAGCAAGTACATGATACCAGCAGGAGATTAGGCAAGTTTGTCAGTGTTAAAGCTATGCAATAATGTACCAGTAAACAGAAACCCTTCAGCAAGTTTGCATTTGTTATGAAAATAATTGTTTGCCAGTTCCTAAAAATTAGGTCCCTCCTTCTGTCCCCACTGACTATAAAAAAAAGCTTCTCCTTATTTTCTCTCGCCAAGTTTCTCCCACTTCTCCTGAAAGCATTAATTTGCTCCTGGGCCAGAGTCTGATGAATACTGGCTTCTCTCCAGCACCCACCTTCCCTCAGTCTATTGTATAGCTGAGACACTGAAGTCTGCCTTGCAGATGCAGCTTTGGAGACCAAACAAAAAGCAGAAGAGGCCTCTCTTGAGAGGTGGACATGGGAAGCTTGATGGGGAGAGCATATCTCCAGTTAGGGTGTGATGTGGCAGTAGATGTCATCAAGGTTTCTCTTGTTCTCAGTCACAATCCTATCTACCTTTGGTCAGGAGTAAAGTGTACAATCCTGGCCACAGTGGAGGGGCAAGGGGCTATTCCAACCACAGGAGGTAATATTAATCTTGACCACATCCACTTTCAGCAATGATGTTTGCACACCAGTATGAGGCCGAAATCTTTTCACTTCTATAAAAGACAATTGAAGTGCCTCAGCTGATAAGTAAGAGCACAACGAACAACACAATATAAAATGGGGACTGGATGTCAGTGTCGAGACTGTGGTGCTGGAAAAGCACAGCAAGTCAGGCAGCATCTGAGGAGCAGGAGAATCGATGTTTCATGTATAAGCCCTTCATCAGTAAGTCCTGATGAAGGCCTTATGCCCGAAACGTCAATTCACCTGCTCCTCGGATGCTACCTGACCTGCTGTGCTTTTCCAGCACCACACTCTCAACTCTGATCCTCACTTTCTCCTAGGGGCTGCGTGTCAGACCTTGCTGGTTATGTAGTTCTATCAGGTCTGATCCACTGAGAGAATGCAGGAATCCTTTACCTAATTAGTTGATTTGATTATGTTTCCTTCCATTTTGATGTCACCTCATCTGTCCTCAGCAAAAATAAACTGAGAGCCCTATAGCCTCTCAATTCTGCTTTTACAGTTCATTCAATGCCAAAACAACTGTTAAAAAGTACCTGGCAGCTTAAAATGAAAGGTTCTGTTTAGAAACAAGCAGCTATTCATCGCAGAAGTGGATTACTCAAGCCAAAATCAACTGGATTAAAATTAGTAGACCAAAAATTATATTAATTTAAGCTGAGTAGGGCGACATTGAAATCTTTTACTCAGAGCAAATACAAAAATAAATTGGAAACCACATAACGTGATTTTAACTGTGTCAGTTCTTTTTCTCGCGGCCATATTTATGTATGAACTAAGATAAATTGTAAACTCCTTTAGTAAACTAGATATTGCGTAGCCAATATAAAACTGCAGTGCTGCTTATTCCAATGTTTGAAAAAGTGAACCCTTTCTAAGAAATGTAGTAAATTGTTAGAATGTTCAACTCGAGTAAATTTATACTGAGAGCAAAAAAGAAATAACTATAAATGATTACAGCTAGTAATGATTTTGGTTAATGTATTTTTAAAATTTCTATCTTCAGCACCTTTGCACAAATGCTATATGGAATTTTCTATTCAAAAATTCTATTTGACTACATTCGTTGGTATAAAATGGTATCCTTTCTTTTTCTTATTCATTCATGGGATGTGGGTGTTTTTGGCTAGACCAGCAGTTGTTGACCAAAGAGCAGTTAAAAGTCAATCACATTGTTGCCAATCTGGACACTAGGTGAGAATGGCAATTTCTTTCAAAGGATATTAGTGAACCAGATGGGTTTTTACAAAAATCGACAGTAGTTAGCCTAATGGCAACCATTTATCTTTTTATTCCAGACTTTGATTGCATTAAAATTCATCATTTTCCATCGTGGGATTCAAACCCAGGTACGCTACATTGGCCTGGGTTCTGAAATACTGGTTCAGCAAAATTACCACTATGCCACCACCTTCCCTATCCTCCTTCAATTAAACTTCCTTTTCTCTGTTCTGTTCTCTCAGTTTGATACCCCCACATTGGTACGAAAGGGTTGGGTTTTTTGTCTCCAACAAGATAGATGGCCATTTCTCATTTTAAACATTAAATGTTTATTTTCATATCCTTGCTAGAGGCTTTAATTTCTTCCATTTCACTTGTTTTCATTACCATGTTGTTTCAGGTTTGAACTTAGAGTCATAGAGTAACGTCTTTGAACCTGAATCTTTCCACATCCACGTTCTCTTAGGTGCTTCTGCTTCACATTTCCCCTTATTCTATTCACCCAAAGACATACTTTAACTAGGGCTTTAACTGAATTCTATGGGATGTCTTAATTCCCCACCACCCCATGTTCCCAAGGACAAAGTTGGTTAGGAACCCTTTTCACAAAAAAAAGTCGTTGTGGCGTTAAATGGCTTTGGGTGAGCCTTTTGCCTGGGTATGAATTCCTAGTTTAAGGGTCCTATTGGCCATTTGATTGGCTGGCAGCTTGGTAGTTGCTGCAGCGCCAAGTTCAAACAGTGGCCACTGCTGGGATTTCAGACAGAACCAAAGAAGAGAAATTAAAAAGGCCAGACTGAAGAGTGGTTCAGGCCATCAGTGAGGTGACAGTGAAAGGGTTTGTGGGAGGCTCAGTTTGAGAGTCATGGAGTCATAGAGGATTACAGCACAGAAAAAGGCCCTTCGGCTGATTGAGACTGCACCAATCACCTAACTATTTTAATTCCACTTTCCAACACTTAGCCAATTCCTGATGAACAGCCTATGCCCAAAACATCGATTCTCCAGCTCCTCGGATGCTGCCTGACCTGCTGTGCTTTCCCAGCACCACACTCTTGACCATAGTCCTCTATGCCTAGGCATTGCAAGTGCCCATCTAAATACTTCTTAAATTATATGAGGGCTTCAGCCTTTACCACCCTCCACAGGCAGTGAGTTGCAGATTCCCAGCACCCTTTGGGTGGAAAAGACGATTTCCTCTTAACCCCTCTAAATATCTGTCCATTACCTTAAATCTATACCTCTTGGACATTGAACACTCCACCAAGGGGAGAAGTTCATTCCTTTCTACCCTGTCTATGCTCCTCATATTTTAGACATTGCAATCATGTCCGCCCACCTCAGTCTCCTCTGCTCCAAGGAAAGTAACCACAGTCTATTCAATGAGAGGTCAGGGTTGGGAGAATATCTTTGATGGACAATGGGCCCGAATGTCACAACCAGCTCACTGAGTAAAACTGACAGATCCTGACCCAGGTGTAATAGTGGCAGGGCAATAGGATGCACTTAAGTGACCATTAATTGGATACTTAAGGGGTTCAATGAGCCCAAGGGTAAGTGGGCCACCCCATACCTCCAACACCACCGCCGACACACCCATTCAAATAATGGGACACAGTTTAAGGGCATTGGAAGGTTTGCAAGCAGGCTGCAGGTTGCATTTTGCAAGCCGCCCCCATCCCAGCTTCAAACAGGCGAGCTGATGGCCGTTCAATCCTTTTGGTAATGTTTGCAGCCACACTGATGGCTCAACCACACTAACTCAGGGTCCCCTGCTGTTTTAATGGAACAGAATATACAGCTCTGCAAAACGTAAGTGGACACTCATTTCCACTCAAACACTCCTTATGAAAGAAAACAAAGATTATTTTTGGGATAACCAGGAACAAATTCCTTTAGCTGATCCACATTATTGGGAGCAGTGCAACAGACTTATATACCTTTGTAGCAGAGATTGTTTTTACAGCCGCCGCCATAGCTGGGTGGACACTCTGAGCATGGCCGACCATGTCTATAGGGAGCTTCTCCAATCCAATTTCCCCTGGTGAGTTAAAAACAGAGAAAAATTTAGTTTAATCCATTACCAGTTCAGATGAAAATAAAGCTCGTTGATGCACATGTGTTTCCTTGATTCTTAAATGAAAGAGTTAATAACCAAATACAGGGTCCAAACCTGTGCATAGTCCTGAGCAAGAATAGTCATGTCATGCAATATGAGGCAGTGCTCCAATCATCAAAGTGATAGATGGGAATGGGACAGAAGAGAGACCTCTTATTTCTCGTTGCTTTAAGACGTGGTTCAAGGTGACAGGAGGACGAGGATCCTACAGACTATCTCCTAATTGCTGCACTTGTCCAAGTGGAGAAGTGAGTCTATGTCAGAATGTAAAGCGATGGCAGCTGCTCCCAAGGGTTCTCTTCCTTCCCCTGCAATGACTGTTGCTGAGTTCTTAGTCCAGATCAGCGGCACTCCGATACCTTACCCAAATGGCTATTGGTTCTGGCAATGTTGCAGGTCATTCCACCATGTAAAGTATCAGTTTAAAAACCAATCTGGCTGTTTGCCAATCTAAACATATGCAAATTTTCAAGCAATGTGACTGAAATGTTAATGGATCCCTGACTGATTTCCAGCTCCCTAACATGCTGAAGCTAATGTGTGCACTCCCTCCATCAGTGTGAGTATACCATGCACTCCAGCAATTCAAGGAAGTGACTTAGTACCATTGTCTCAAGAGAAATTGAGGATGCATAAAAATTCTCATAACCTCATAGACATTTACAGAATAGAAGGAGGTCATTCAGTCCATCATGTCATTGCCAGCCAATAAATATCTGATTACACTAATCCCATTTTCCAGTTCTTGGCTCATAACTCTGGAGGTTATGGCAACACAAGTAAATTTCTAAATAGTTCGTAGATGTTTCTGACTTAGCTTCTGACTTTGGCAATGAGTTCCAGACTCCCAACTGGGTGAAAAGGCTTCTCCTCAACTCTCCTCTTAATGCCTACTTCTTATTGCCTTCCTATCCACCCTATTTGTGCTCCTCATAATCTTACACATTTCTGTCAGTTGTCCCTTCTCAACCTTTGCTGCTCTAAGGAAAGCAAACATAGCCTATCCAATCTATTCTCACAGTCAGACCCTCCAGCCCAGGCAACATCCTGGTAAATCTCCTCCGCACCCTCTCTAATGTAATCACATCTTACTTATAATGCAGTGATCAGAAATGCACTCAATACGTCAGTTGTGGCCGAATCAGCATTTTATAAAGTTCCCCGTAACCTCTTGCATTCAATGTTTTATCTAATAAAGCCAAGTATCCTATCTGCCTTAACAACCTTATCGACCTACCCTGCTACTTTCAGAGATCTGTGGATATGAACACCAAGGTCCCTCTGATTTTTCCGACTTTCTTACCTTCACACTTTTCCAGATTGGAACTTATTTTACACCATCTGACTGGACCATTGATATCGTTATGCAGTTTATGGTTGTCCCACTTGCTATTTACTATCCTACAAGTTGTTGTGTCATCTACAAACTTCTTGATTAACTCTCTACATTAAGCACATTAATGCACACGACAAACTGCAAGGGCATCAGCACTGAATCCTGCTGAACCGCACTGGCAACAGACTTCCAGTCACATGAACATCCCTGTACCATCACAGTCCACTTCCTGCCCATCAGCCAATTTTGGAACCAAATTATATTTTGACTTGAGTCCCATGGGTTATCACTTTCTTAATCAGTCTGCATGAGGGACATCCTCAAAAGCTTTATGAAGGGCCATGTAAACCACATCCAATGCATTATCCTCTTCTATATGCCTTGTTGCATCCTTAAAAGCTTCAATCAAATTTGTCAAACATGACATTCCCTTGACAAATCCCCATGACAGCTTTGTCTTCATTGCAAATTCCTGCCTTGCCACCAATGCTCACATCCCAGGAATGGTTAAAAAAATGTATGCCACCACAAGGATTATGATAAGGGTTTTTCCCCTCGCATGTTTCTTTGACCAGGTAGGTAAAGCACTGAAAAGCACATGCATAATTCATTAAGAATAAATAAATTTTAATTACTTACTTAAATAAAAATGTATTTGCCAATTTCATTTTACAAGTAACGCAAATATTAGAAAAATTCCTAGAATTCCATATTACAATTCCAGTTATCAACTAAATAGCAATAAACTGAAGTAAATGATATGATGTTCAACAGCTTACTTTGGTGAATAATTGCAGACTAAGTAGACAGCATTCTCCCAAATTTCTCCCCATACGTTCATTCTTCCACAGACATTGATGGCACAGCCAACTCTATTCGTTGTTGCCCACACCAACTAAAAATAAATACAAAATGAATGTTAAACAAAGCACCAAGCTTTAAGCACATCTTGTGCACAGAATACGGCTGACTGCTAACCAAGTGAAAATAAACACTGGTAACTTTATTGTTTTGATTTGAAAAAGGAAACGCAACTTGGTTGACTAGCTTCGCTCATTTAAGACGTGAGTTTGATTTAGAAGCTTGCAAAGTAATCAGCAATGTACAATCTCTACTAAGGGATGATCATAGGAGGAAATGGAGTTGAGGGTCAGTAAGAGTACAAAATACACACACGGGTTTAAGAAAGACAAAACACTGAATTATCCTTTGATAGAGGGCCAAGTTGGAAGAAAACTGAATGGTTAGTGGTCAGATCTGAGAATGTATGGACTGCAGCTGTTGTCTGCAGCTGGTCCAGATAGTGGATAGGTGAAATACAAAGGCAGATGATCTGGTGAAATCTTAGTTATGAAATGAGCAAAGATATAGCTGATGGTAAGGAACAATAACTTTTAGACAATGCATACGAATAATATATACCGGTCATTCTGCTACAATGCATTTTTCGTCAACATGAATTGGCTATAACACAATTGACGAATTGTGGACATTGTTTGGATAATGCAAACTGTATACTGAACAGGTGTGGAAATCTTCTACAGTGATATCCTACAGTGAGATTTTCTAGAAAGACTTTCCATAGTGCGATTTTTTATAGCGCAAGGTTTCAGAGGAATACACTGTTGTGTTATAACAGACTGACTTATATATCAATGTTCGTAGACTTGGAACATCACATTACAACTGCCCAAACCTCCTTTATTTAAAATTAAAGAAGAAAGTTCCCGTGGCAAATTGAGTTTAAAAAAACTTGACAACTGCAAAACATGCTTTCATCACTGCCTCGAGGGACATTCAGAAAAAGTGTCATTTAAAAATTTAATATCCAGTTCTGGAGGAAACTGCTTTGTGAAATTTACTTTAAGTGACAGTAAATGTCAAGTCCATGTTCTTTGGAACAGTGCACGTGTCAAAAGTCTGTGGTAGGTTTCACCCTAGAGTGGGATATTGTGGTGATTAAAGTATCATTCACACTCTAATAAAGGTTATTTAGCCACTCAAAAACCTGGCACTAAATTAACAAGTTAAAAGTAACTTTGCAAACCAGAATGCTGTCTGGACATAGCACCAAGTAAAGGATTCTACTTGCTTTCTCTTACAACCTGACCCAGACAGCTTCTATCAGATCACCTGAATTTCAGTATTTCCTCTTCACTTTCTGATGGTCTGTACCTTATTTTGTGCTGATAATAGCTATTCCACATAGTGCTACCACTGCTAACATATCACTTACTTTGCCCCAAGTACTTCAAATCAGTAACAGACAATATTGTAATTAACAAATGTGTTATACGCATATATGCACAAAAATATTAGAACAACATTACACAGTATTTACAGCACTCACATTCACCAACTTCTGGAAGCTAATCAAGCTTGCACATTAACAGAAAGCTTCTTAGTCAACAGTCCATAAACATTAATGTTGTTAAAAAAAATTTTTGAGGCTTCTAATGTAATGTAATCCATCAATGATCCCAATCAGAATAGATAAACATTTCCCTTTTCCCAATAATAACTCTGTAAAACATGTGTTTTGTTTTGTGTATTTGTTTTTAAATGTATTCTCAAACTTGGGCATTTCACTTACTTGTGTGTAGTGGGTGCACATTGAACCAGAACATCTTTCAGGGCACCAAGGATTGCATTCATGTGCATATGGGTATGTGTAATCTTTGACTTCGTCATACCATGCCTGCACATGGGAAGCTGGAGACCGATATCTGAAACCACAGAAGCACAAATCTGTCACACCTATCACTTGCAAGTCATATTGCTGGTCAATAATTCACAAATACCTATTTAATACCACACAAACATCTTCAAGTTATGAGAATATAAGAAATAAGAGCGGGAATAGGTCATGGAACCCTTTGAAACTGTCCTACCATTCAGTAAGATCATGTTTTATCTGATCATAGCCTCAAATAACTTTACTGCCTGTTCCAAATAACCCTTGTTTTGCCTATAGTTCACAAATCTGTTTATTTCAGCTTTAAATGCATTCAAAGATTCAGGTTGCATGGCTCTCTGATGTAGAGAATTCCAAAGATTTACAACTCTCTGCGAGAGGAAATTCCTCATCTCCAATTGATTTCCGATGGTATTGTATATGACGAGTCATGGTTAAGTCAAATTTTCAAATGAATTAGAATTGAAGTGCGGGGTATAGTTTGAACAGGGAAGGTGCAAGCAAAATTGAGTGCCCCATTTAAAGTCTTAAATTGTGTCTTTAATTTTGTAACTAAATAATAACATAAAATCCAAATTATAATGAGCAAATTTTGCAGCAATTTTGATTCATATTAGACCTGAAGAACTGAAAAGCAAAATTGAGAGTCTACAATTTCATACTGATGATTACAGAATGACATATTTACGCAAAGCATATCCATTGTAAAAGGGAGAATTTATAAGTTCATGCAAAAGCAAGATTTTTAATATGCCAATTGTTGATCATATGTTGTGTAACAGATAGGAAGTCAGAAAATACAGGCCTTTGCTTACCTGTCTCTTATTTTGTTTTAATCTTAGGGTTTGAGAACGTATTGACCATTTCTCCTTGCCTTGAATTATTTATAGCACATACAAAAGGCAGTATCTTGTTGGGAACCATGTTAGGATTGTAGTTATATCTAATCTGAGCCAGTTAAGGATGATGGATCTTATAGCAATTCCAGCATTTTAATAATTCTTCTAGCATTCAAATTCTTAACTGTAAATAATAATATTTAATTGAAATTATATTATCTCAATTACTAGTCCAGCAACATAATCCATTCACAGCCCAATCTTCTGCTTCTTTCTCTCTTCTTCTCCTATTTCTTTCACTCTACATCTCTACTTCACTTTCTGTTCTTGATTTCCTTCTTTCTTTTATGATCAATGGTGATGGATGGTGGGGCCTTGGGTGTGTCAAGGAAATGAGCAACCGTAGGTGCAAGCTACTTGTGGACTGGGATTTGAGAGACGCTATGCTCCTCAGCAACTCCCTTTCACCAATCATTCGTGTTTGTGTTTCCATTGTGTCTCACCCACCATCATTTGATCACCTTAGCTTTCCTTCTTGTCACTCTCTCATCTCTTTGCCTTTGATTGACACAATCTGCCTCATGCAACTTCCCTTTTTAGTGCCCACTATGAATCCTCTTATGAGGAACCTTCCATTTAGACCTTACCCACTCCAATCCTGACAGAAATAGCCAGAAACCAGTGATCTCCTTTTTCATCTTATTTGTTTTCCTCACTATAGCTGTATTTGATCTCACAAATCAACTTACTTAGTGACTTCCCTCTCTGACTGGCATTAATAGTTTCAAACCTGGTAACACATTAACAGTTACACAAACAAGTGAAAGCGATTTACAGCATCTTTTCTAATGTCGGAAAATATAGATGTTGGCTTCAACTAAGAACAAAAAACAATACAGCACAGGAACACGGCCTTCAGCCCACCGACCCATTTTGTCTTTTCAGATTATAACTGTCTTCACTGACACTTCACAATAATTGTTTCTTTTTGCAAAGATTAGCATAACGAGATATGACTTGGTACCCAATATTGCTAATTTTTTCTCACTTATTTTATAACAACAATCTCCATTCCTCAGTTTAAGACACTGAATCCAAAACAAAAGCTACAGCTGGAATGCAATCATTATTCTGATTGTCTCACTCACAGTCCTTGTTTTAAAAAGAAACATCCAATATAAGATTTCTTCTTTTCTCAAGGCTGGTGGCATATAAGGCAAACAAAGCTTGTTTCTATTTCCATAGCTTGCTTTTCCTGAAACAAATCACTCATCTGTGACCAGAGGCATTACTCCACACCAAATACGGCTAACCAAGAGTAACATCTACTCTTACTGCCAGCACTTGGCACATCAGCAGGACTTACAGGCCGATAATGGATCTATTTGGTCATGTTATGACAGCACCTTCCATGGCCATCAACAATTCTTGTGGGACTTGAACTGGGAGCTTCTGGGCCAGAGATAGAGATACTCCAGCTGTATTGCAAGACTGTCCCTGGTTTTTCAAAAAAGCAAGAGGCCAAAAAATGCTGGAAACTGAGGGGAAATGATCCCACAATGCATCTGGCAATGTACTGTAGGAATATTGTAAATTAAGTTGCAATGATTCAAATAGCAGCATCAAATCTCTAGTGAAAAATATCAAATCCAATGCTAAGCTTTTAGGAGAAATTGAGGTTTTCAATAAAATCTTGAATGATGACACATTGGGAAATTAATTGTTTTAATTATTTATTAAGATCTTTATTTTAGGGATTAATATTTTCAATGACTATAAAAGACGTTTCAAATGAAAATCATTCAGAAAGCATTTTGTTTAACTTGTGAGGCAAAGCCACCAGCTGGTCAGATGGTGCAGGTACAGGAATATGAACTTAGGTTGGAGATACCTATTACAAATGCGGATATAGAAAGCTATCTATTATGGTGAGATATAAAAGCAAAAGTGTAACAATGTGTATAACTTGGTAGAAATTATGGGCATTATGTAACTGATCTAAAATGATTTCTACTTAAATGGCAAATGTTTATGGCAATTTGGGATGCCGTGTGGTGAAGTTGGTTGAAGCAGAAGCAGTGCAGGTTGAGGAGCTGTGGGAAATGTAAAAGTAAGGTGTTACTCTGCCACCACTGGATGAGGGATTTCATTACAGAATTACAAGCTCATGTTTGTAGTTTTCATTATGAATGCAGACACAAAAATATGCAGTGTTACAGAAACAGCTGACAAAACATGTACAGTTTCGATGGCAGGAAATGTACATGGACATGAGTTTTCTTAAAATAATGCAGAGCAACAACTGATCCCAACATTTTTTAGTACAAAAAATCATCAATAGGAAACTGCAGAGAGAAATTTCTCTCATATTAACTCTCCCAAATTAACATGGGTTTTTTGTCTGTTTCTTTGTTTGACCCATGAGTTCTCATAATTTTGCTGGGCAAGTGTAAACATAGCAACATAGAAAATAGAAACAGGAGTAGGATATTCAGCCCTTTGAGCCTGCTCTGCCATTCACTATGATTGTGGATGATCATCAAACTCAACAACCTGTTCCCATCTTTCTCCATTATCCTTTGATCCCTTTAGCCCCAAGTGTGATATCAAACTCCTTCTTGAAATCATATAAGGGTTTTGACCTTGACTGCTTTTTGTGCCAGTGAATTCCACATACTCACTACTCACTGGGTGAAGAAATTTCTCTTCATCTCAGTCTTAAATAGTCTGCCCTGTATCCTTAGACTGTGACCCCTGGTTGTAGATTCCCCCATCATCAAGAACATCCTTCCCATGTTTACCCTGTTTATTCCTGTTAGAATTTTAGAGGTTTCCATGAAATTCTTCTGAAATCCAGTGAATATAATCGTAAGCTATTCAATCTCTCCACATATGTTCATCCTGTCATCCCAGGAATCAGTCTGGTAAACCTTTGCTGCACTCCCTTTATAACAAAATCTGCACACAATATACCAGGTGTGATGCAAATAGTGTTAGACAATTTGGGTGCGTTGACCGTAAGATCAGACAGCATCCGAGGAGCAGGAGAATCGACGTTTCAGGCATAAGTCCTTCATCAGGAATGAGGCTTGTTGGTCGGGGGGGGGGGCGGGGAAGGAAACTGAGAGAAAAATGGGAGGGGTGAGGCTGGGGTGAAGGTAGCTGAGATATCAATAGGTAGATGAAGGTAAGGAAGAAGGTGATAGGTTGGAGAGGAGGGTGGAGGGGATAGGTGGGAAGGAAGATGGACAGGTGGGACCATTCCAAGAGGGTGGTGCCAAGTCTTTGACTCTGATCTCCAACATCTGCAGTCGTCACTTTCTCCTGACCATAAGATCAGATCCACTATCCTAACAAACATCCTGTATTGTTCTTGGATTGATCCAAACTTTAAAATATGGTATCTGTGTTTGGAAATAAGTACAATACAATGAACCTGTGTAAGAGCTTACCTTCCCCAGTGTACTGCGAGGTTCTGACCTATTGACTTGATCAGATGGGAAGGACCATGGTCCCAAACGCATTGCTGAGCCCAGCTCTCAGCAGACCGTTCCAATTCATAATCCCATTCCTAAAAAGCAACACACATAGCATTAAATAATATCAGACAAATAACAATTTATTCTGTGTCAGGAATAGCACCTTGAGTTAAAACATTCCATATAACAGCCATCCTTAAGTTTTACTACAGACTTCTACATGGACTGTTCAATCATTCCCACATCAGTGCAGTAACAATGATTGACAGAAATCTGAATTAAAAGTTGAAAATGTTGTAACTCCCAGAGTGATGATGTTACAAATTTAGGTTCCTACTACCAGATTAAAGATCCCTTTTTCTGTTGCATTCATTTTGTATCTCATTTACCTAAAATTCCAGTTTTAAGAATTTTAAGATTACATTTTGTTGGTAAGGGAAAGCAGGAATAAGAGGAGTTTGCAGGCTCGTTTGAATATTTAGAATCAAAATGACTAGTTTTCTCAATTAACAGTTCTGAAAATAACTGCATTACTTAGACAAGTACTTATCAATTTTCTGGTTTTTTAAAATGTATTACCTACTCCTAATTTCTATACATTATTTAAAGTCCTGCCCACAGTTAACTTGAAATAGTCACAACAGGAAAATATATGTTCCGGAAGATGGAAATCACAAACATTGAAACAATGTTGTAAAAAATTGATTTAGTGGCTGTTTCTTCTAGAAGCCAATAAACAAAAACATTCCTTCACATTTTCCTCAACATGTAGTCAGCTACCTTTACATTATCCTCAGGCTGGACAAATCAAACACATCAATGTGATGCTTACATCCATATTTATAGCGAGGATGGAGCCAGCCTCCTGTAAGGTACAGGGCAAAGCCAAGTTCAACTTTGCATGGAACATCCCAAAAAAGTGAGTGCATGGAGCATCCCAAGACTAAGCAGAAATACTTGGAGCAGCCCATGTCATTTTTCTGGAATGATTGATAAAAGCCAGAAATGACAGTAGCAAAGCACCTTTTTTTCCTGTGACATCTGTCCAAGGTGCTTTCTGTTTAAATTTGTCAATTTGAAAAGTTCCTTTCCCCAGTTGAGTGTCCCATGATGGTGAAAGTTCTGGCAGGGCTTCCTGAAGTGGGGATGGAAACCCAAATAGGGTAACATTTTCAGGGCTGTTAGTTTCAGGACAGGAGGAGCTGCCAATGGAGCTCTGACTGAGTTATAGCACCTGTGTTTGGTGCGAACAGATAGCCCCATTCCTTAAGCAGGATTCCCTGCTGTCCCTCCACACAGTTCTCCCTTTGGGATTACAACAATTCCAATGCATCCAAATAAGATCCCAGATTGAAACATGTTGGGAAGCACTGATCTCTGGCACCTACTCACCATGTATTCCATGTTGGAAGATGATGGATAGACCTCTCCCCTCAGGTGGTTGTGAAGTTGCAAAATCTCATCTTTGTCAATTTGGGAGATGGATCTCTTGGCCCTGGAGTGGAAACGTTTGAGCAAATGTTCGAAATGCGTGGCATTGAGCACACTCCGGCAGCTCGAGTCTTGCACCAAGGCTATTAATGTAGCAACTAGGATCCAGGAGTGGCAAGGACTCATGTCTTGAGGAATGATCGGTCTCAAACAACGGACTAAAGCCAAACACCTAATGGGCTCGGTCTGGAATAGTAAAAAAAATGTCAGACTCATTGGCTGTTAAAATAATTGGGCATACATTTCAGGGAATACTTGGCCACTGTGTTAATTCTTTGAAGAATTATTCTACAGCTCTAAAACTATTCGCGAGTAAGTACTGATGCTGAAAGATAAATGACTAAAATACTGAATATAAATATATAATTATCTTGGCTCTAACAGTTGAATGCTTCACAGTGCAAATTCAAACTCAGCAATGACGTTAAGGCAGAGGGTAAACTGGAGGTCTTTGCTACTTCAGCTGTTTGGACATGGCTGGATCAGAAACGAGAGTGCCACGCGATCATGTCAATGAAACAGTCAATTCCAGCGACTCGATTAAAGATTATTTTGTTCATCTTTGATGAACGCGTCTCTGGTCTCGTCTATCAGCCGGAATCAGTTTGGCCCTCCAGCCTCCCTGTAATCCAGAGAACGGTTCCCGGCAGATGCCCGGTGTGGGGAAAGGTGTCTCCCGGAGTGAACCGCCTGGACATCCAGAGAACGACCCGGGGGGCGACGCCTGGGGAGGTCAGAGCAACTTTAAACTCTGAACCCAGAGCTTAACCCTGAAGGAGTGTGGAAACCTTTCGCGTCGCGACAGTAAATAATGCCAAACAATTCAGCAGATGTCTTCTGTTTACGTTCTGCCTAAAACAAGAACATTTTTGGATTGTAAACTAACAGCATACCCCCTTCCCCAACCACACACAGACAATTACTCACCTTGCAACAAGTCCAAGTGTGGCCCAGAGGCAGAGGGAAAGTAAGAAGAGGGGTAAAAAAAAACCTTTACTTTCTTGCGCCGCCTCAAATTCGCTGCTGTCTGCTCCTTTGAAGCGGAGCTGGGCTGTTCTGGGTCGGTTTGCAGGGGTCTGCTCCTTACTGTAGATGTCTGTCTCCCAGCCGGACAGTGAAGCTCAGGTCGGCAGCGCCTCTCTCCGTCTCTGCAGAAGCCGGTCGCTGAATTTATATATTTCTACTGGGGGCAGGACGGGGGGGGGGGGGGGGGTAAAAGCCAGGCTGGTCACATCCTGTAAAATGATGTTGGCTCCAGACCTGCCTCTGACGCTGCTTGAAGTGACAAGCCGGCTCTGATGCAGATCGAGTTTGCAAACATCTGTTGTGTTAAGTTCAGACTTTTTTCTCTCTCTCTCTCTGTCTGCTTCATTGCATCCATTCACATGTTTCACTGATGCTGCTGCAGGTTTGCAAAACAAAGATAGCACACAAAATCGCGCCTTTGAGCTTCAATGTGGGCAGTCGCAGGCTTTCCCCAGCAGGTTTTGCATTGAGTTCCTGAAGTAGACGGGGAATTGGTAAGCAGAACTAAATAAAAAGCGGAAGAACCGCGGATGCTGTAAACCAGAAACATTGGGGAGCTGCACTGCCTGCCTCTTTGCCCGCAGGTCTGTCCTCCCTGCCCAGAGGCGAACTCACTGCCGATGCAAACACTTTCAACCCCATTAGTCTGAGCTTGGGGAGAAAGGAGGCATTGAACACTGCAGCTAAATCAATTCAACAGAGAGAGAGAAAAAAATCAGCCGTGCACTTTCACAACAAATGGCTTGAAATGAAGAATAGGTATCTTTTTTTCTCAGGTGTTCCCAGGAAGGATCGATACTGAACGTAACTCTTGATTTCTCTCCACACATGCTGGCAGACCTGCTGAGCTTTTCCAGCAATTGCTGTTTTTATAGTTTTACTAACATGATTTTCATCCAATAATGCAACTGAGAGCAGGGGATTCCTTTGAATCGCACTGCATTGCAAATATAATTTATTAGTATTTTCAGGTTTAGTGCACTGGAAATTGTGGTTCCGTTTCAGTAATGAGGTGGTGTTTACATTTTGGCAGTGACAATTTTTAAAGGAATTTCAAATGCTCAAGTCTGCTTAGTACCCCCAGATGCAGGGGTTAATAATACCTACATCAGTCAGCATGAAGGGACTAGGAGGGAAAACGTTTTGCACAGGGATCGACTTAAATGATCTTACGGCTAATTCACAGCACCCCTTATCCCAAGGTAATACTTGGAAATTTAATATCATGTTTTACAACAGCAAATGGATGGTCAACTTGAAGTTTTACTGTTAGATTTAAGTTATAATTTCCTTAAAATGCGAAGTGGTTTCTTTTTCAAACTTTCACATTTCCATTTATAACGCCATGTCTCTGCATCTATCATTAAAAGAACGACTTCACAAATCTTTCGGAGTTTCTCCATTTATTCAGAGGTACAGTACTGCGATGAATAAAGCGTAAAATATTGATGTCTTATAGAAACAAGTTAAAATTGAAATAATCATCTGTTTCGAGATATGTTGCCTGAAATAATTATGCGTGGGTAAGGTTACATTTGGATCGAAAATGTACAGTCGGACAAGCCATTTCGGTGGATGAGGGACTTTTGGAGTCCGTCAATAGTTTTGTTGAAGTAACTCTACAAGTTTCTGTTGGGGTGCCCTCTAGCGATAAATTCGCGCTTTAAACTGGAACTTTGAAAATAAGTCAAAGGTTTTTCTGGTTGACTGACACTGTTATTGCAAACGCACAGACACCAGGAAAATGGTTCATGTGGAATAGTTGATCTGCTTTCCCAATTACAGAGAAACTTCCATGAAAAGGTGGCCACATTGTCTAGGATGGTTGCCTCACAGCACCAGGGAAAAGCAGGAGGCTGGAAGAACACAGCAAGCCAGGCAGGTCAGACGGTGGAGGAGTCGCCGTTTCGGGTGTAACCCTTCTTTTCAGTCCGAATGCTGCCCGGCTTGCTGTGTGCTTCCAGCCTCCTACCTGTCGACTTTGGATTTCAGCATCTGCAGTTTTTTTAAAATCTCTCACAGCACCAGAGAACCGGGTTCGATTCCACCTTCAGGTGACCGTGTGCAGTTTGCACATTCTCTCTGTGCCTGTGTGGGTTTCCTCTGGGTGCTCTAGTTTCCTCTCACAGTCCAAAGATGTGTGAGCTAGGTGGATTGGCCATACTAAATTGAGCATAACATGCAGGCTAGATGGATTAGCCACAAGAAATATAGAGGTTTGGATACTCTTCAGAGAGTCAGTGTGGATTCGATGGGCCGAATGGCCTGCTTCCATACTATAGAGATTCTATGATACTAAGCTGAGGTTCTGAAACAAGGGAACACAGATTGTTTAATTGGGTTCACATCGGATTTAACTATACTGGGTATTGTAATGCCGAAGGACACACACACAAATCAGAAGTACTATTTAACATTATTATGTTGAGCTCTGGGCAGCAAGCAGGTAAGTCTAGTGAATTGTGTAGTTATTTTAAAGATAAAACACAGACATGACAGGTCCAAAGAAGAACCATATCAGACTTGAAACATTAACTCTGTTTCTTGCCCCACAGATGTTGCCAAACCTGTTGAGTTTCTGCAACACTTTTTGTGTTTATATTGTAGGTCTACTTGTGTGTTACAAGGCTCTGGGAATCTCTGAATAGTTAGTCTGTTGTACTTATTATCTCAATCCGCTGCCCTAAGTGGAGTTATTTGTTTTGTACTTTAACAAGATTTTGCCCACTACTTATCTCTGATTATTACAGACTTAAATTGACAAAATCAAGCTAATATAACACATGAATTAGAAGCAGGTGGAGGCCTTTCAGCCCTTCAAACTTGTATGACCATTCTATACCATTATGGTTGATCTGACTGTAGCCTTAAATCCACTTCTCTACCCCCGATACACAGAAACTAGGGGCAGGAGTTGGCCCTTCAAGTCTGCTCCACCGTCCAATATGATCATCGCTGACTATCTAATTCAGTGCCCTGTTCCTGCTTTATTCCCCATACCTTTTGATCTCTTTAGCCCTAAGAATTATGTCAAACTCCTTCTTGAAAATATTCAATGTTTTGACCTCAACTGCTTTCTATGGCAGAGAACACCATAACCTCACCACTCTCTTGGTGAAGAAAGTTCTCCACAGTTCATTCCTAAATAGCCTACCTCACATACTTAGACCATGACTCTTGGTTCTGGACTCAACGATCATCAGGAACATCCTTCTAAAGATGCCCTTCCAAAAACTTGGTCTACCTCTGCCTTAAAAATATTCAGTGCTCCTACCTCCACCGTTCTCTGGCATAAAGAATTCCACAGATTCTCAACTTGCTGAGTGAAAAGAATTCTCTTTGACACTGTCTTCAGTGTGAGACCTGTTATGTTAAAATTGTGTTCTTTAGTTCTAGCTTTCCTATAAGGGTCAGCACCTTCTCAGCAGTCACCCTATCAAGTTCTCACAGGATCTTACCAACGCCAGCAAGATCATCTTTAATTCTCCTCAAAACATATCTTTGTGACAATTGAAAGAATAAAGAAATCCACTGTTTATAAAACTATTTATGTAAGTACTAAAAGTGAATAAGTAAGCAGGAAGTCTCAATATGTGGATCTTTAAAATCTTGAAACTTCTTATAAGATTCAAAATATTTGACTTTTTAGACTAGGACTTTTTTTTAATAAATTATACTTATATTGCAATTCATTGGGAAAATATGACTATCCCCAACTTTAGCAGTACCCCAATTGCACATTACCATACTCCTCTTTTTTCTTTTCTTAATCATCTATGTAGACTTTTCTCAATATTAACATGGTCATTGTGACATTCTCTAACTTTAGTAATTCAGCATGGTCACAATGCTTTGCATAAACATTCTCCAATTCCCTGTCCTAAATTTCTTGCATTAAGTTCCTGCCTGTCCTCTATGAGACATTTCAAGATTAGAAAACACTTTTTTTGTCTACTGTGTCTCATCCTTTCATATGTATAAATATCTCTGACAGGCCTCATTTCGAATGGGTGATTCATGGACTTATTGCAAAGCCCAGATACATGCCAGTGATCAATTCAAACTACTTACTATGCAACTAGTGTCCTACACAGGGGCATCAGCGGTGACATACAGACCTAACCTTTCAAGATTATGACTGGAAGACCCTACTGGCCCCATAGGGACCAGATCAAAATTAAAATTCAAACTGTTGACCTATGTACAACTTCCACACAATTCACAGTACGTGGATGCCTATAATTATTATAATGATTTGCAGCATGTAGCGTAGTTTTGTGCAATTTTAGATAATGCAGAAATAAATCAGGTTCCATCAAAATCTTTAGTTCAATCTTCAAATAGCTGATAACTTATGTCTTCAGTAACATTTTCCATATCCTGTTCCTATACATTCATATCCAGCTGCCACTTTGTAAAGTGCTTTTGCATGTTCTATTTTAGTAAAGGTGCACTTTGGTAATGAAGATGGTAGCCATGATGGTGGTACAGTAGCTCAATAGTTTGCACTGCTACCTGCCAGTGCCAGGGACCTAGGTTCAATCCCTGCCTTGGGCGACTGACTGTGTGGACTTTACACATTGTCCCTGTGTCTGCGTGGGTTTCCTCCCGGTGCTCCAGTTTCCTCCGACAATCCAAAGAAATGCAGTTCAGGTGAATTGACCATATCAAATTGCCCATAGGTGCATTAGTCAAGGGTAAATATAGGATAGGGGAATGGGTCTGGATGGGTTATTCTTTAGAGGGTCGGTGTGGACTTGTTGTGCCGAAGGGCCTGTTTCTATACTTTAGGGAATCTAATCTAAAAAAATGCGGAGATGCCAGGGGTGGACAAATGTTGCACGACCTAAGATTATAGTCCAAAAGGTTTATTTAAAATCACAAGCTTTCAGAGCACTGCTCTTCGTCAGGTGAAGGAACAAAGGAGTAATGCTCTGAAAGCTTGTGATTTTAAATAAACATTTTGGACCATAACCCAGTGTTATGTGATTTCTGACTTGGCAGTGAAGTATTGGTATGAATTACCAAAACAGGAGAAGTTATAAACCAGATTATTTTGTATTTTACTCACTTCAAGTTCTCAGTTTAGTGTTGCCTCTGCCTGCTAAGTTATTAAATTGTTATAAATCCTGGGTTCTGAGGAAGAGTCACTGGACCCGAAGTGTTAACTCTGATCTCTCTCCACAGATGCTGCCAGATTTGCTGAGCATGAATAGGAAGCGTTTGGAGGGAGGTAAAAACAATAACTGCAGATGCTGAAAACCAAATACTGGATTAGTGGTGCTGGAAGAGCACAGCAGTTCAGGCAGCATCCAAGGAGCAGCAAAATCGACGTTTCGGGCAAAATTCAGGGTTTGGAGGGATATGGGCCGGGTGCTGGCAGGTGAGACTAGGGTTGGGATATCTTGTCAGCATGGAAGGGTTGGACCGAAGGGTCTGTTTCCATGCTGTACATCTCTATGACTCTATAACTTGTATTTCATACTCCTGTTGTGGAGCACATCTTGACTTTTTATATGCAATACACAATTGACTAGGTTGCTAAAGGGTAAATCAGGTCTCTCTAAACTGACAGAAATTTTTGAAGAGTTAGCCAAGGGAATAGAAAGAGGAACGTATGTGGATGTGATTTATACAGACATCTAGAAGCCACTTGTTAAAAGTCCCTCAGAAGAAACTGTTAGGTAAAGTTGAAGCCCATCAAATTGAAGGCAAATTATTGGCTTGGTTCACAAGTTAGCTGAGCAGTAGGAGGTAAGAGTATAGATCATGGTAAAATTGATATTCTCACTGATGGCGTGTGACTTAATGATGTTCTGAAAGGATCTAAGTTGGATCTCAACAATTTGCCGAATGTCACTAATTCAAATTTATAAATATGCACAAAGGTAAAATTACAACACCATTAAAAAATTCAGAAAACGTGTCAAATGACTTTGAATGTGTGCAGATATGACCTCATCCCCATTGAACGAAAAGCAGATCACCTTCTAAATGATGAAAATCTAAAGCAGTGAAAGTTCACAGAGGTTTGGGGGTCCTGCTATGTAGAGTAAAATGTTGTCATCAAGTACAAAACCCAGAAAGGCTAATGGATTATGTCTAGAGGCCTAAAATCCAGTGAGTGGTATGGGTATGGAATGAGCTGCCAGAGGAAGTGGTGGAGGCTGGTACAATTGCAACATTTAAGAGGCATTTGGATGGGTATACGAATTGGAAGGCTTTGGAGGGATATTGGCCAGGTGCTGGCAGGTGGGACTAGATTGGGTTGGGATATCTGGTCGGCATGGACGGGTTGGACCGAAGGGTCTGTTTCCATGCTGTACATCTCTATGACTCTATGACTTTTTAAGGTCAAGGTCATGCTTCAGCTATACAAAGCCCTGATGACAGCACACTTGAGAGCAGTTCTGGACACTCTACCTTAGAAAGGATATATTGGCCTTGGAGGGAATGCAAATTTACCAGGATGATAGCAGGATTCCAAGTGTCAAATTAAATGGGAAAAATGAACAAGGTTGGATTGCATTTCCCTGAATTAAGAAGGCTAAGGGATGCATAGCAGTTGCAGTGTATACCATCAACATGATGCAAAATAACTTCAGGGTTACTTCCTGTGAGACATCAAAGTCTGAGAGAATGTATAGGATGCCTCTGTCAACAAGGGAAGAACAATTCTGCAGAAGTGTGGAATTTCTGCTGGTTATTCTTCACACAGCACAAGAAGCCATTTGATCTATCTTACTTGTAAATAGTCACTATATTCTGACCAGATCATAGGGCCAATCTCTTATTAGAGATAGATGACTGATGGTAGTTTGATCTGAAGGATACCAGACCTCAGGTGAGGGGAGAAGTTGAGAAGGACGTTCTTCATGGTAACCTCATCTGATGTAGGATTTGAACCCACACTGATGATGTCACCATCCATTGAGAAATCAGCTGACCAGCCAACTGAGCTAACCTAATGCCTGTCCCTACCATCTGAAGGAGATACCAATCAGGCCCACTCTGAGGTTCTTTCTTCATAGTCTAGCAAAACATTCATGTACAACTCCTTTTTGAAGGGACAATTGATTATTTTATCATCACCCTTTCAAACAATGAAGTCTGGATCATAACTTAATAAGAAATAGATACTTCCCCTTGGCATCATTTAACGATTACTTCAATTTTGTGTTCTCTGCCTGCATGGACTCATGCTCCTCCCAATCTAATCTATTTAAACCACACAATGTTGAATCTTCACTTCTATTTTTGCTCTAAGGAGCTTCTTTAATTTCTCCATAAAATCAGAGTGTGGAAGCTGGCTATTCAGCCCATTGAGTGTACACCGATCCTATGAAGAGCATACCATCCAGATTCAACTCCCCACCAACACCGCACCCCTCTCCAACCCTTCCTCTATAACCTTGCATTCCCCATGGCTAATTCACCTGGTCTGCACATCTTTGGACTGTGGGAGGAAGCTGGAAAACCAGAAGAAACCGATGCAGATACGGGGAGAATGTGCAAATTTCACATTGTTACCCAAGGGTGGAATCAAACTTGGGTCCCTGGTGCTGTGAGGCAGCAGTGCTAACCACTGATTCATCATGCCACCCCAACTAAAACAACTAAAAATTCCCTCATGAAAACAACAAATTTTGGAGGTCACAGCGAGTCAGACAACATCCATGGTGAAAGAGCAAGCTAACATTTTAAGTCAAGATGACTCTTCATCGGAGCCGAAGAGACGCAACGTTAGCTTGCTGTCACTCCATGGATGCTGTCTGAGCATTCACTGAGTCACGGCACTGCCCTGTCTTAGATGACAGAACAGAGAGCTATGTGTTCAAGTTTACTGATGACAACCCAGAAAGACAGGCAATATGGTAAAACAGTCAGCAGGAGGTTAAAATTATAGATCAGACTATAGTTAAGGTGGCAAAATGCTAGACCCACTGTGTTGTTGTTTTCAGTACAGGTTCCAGCATCTGCAGTCATTTGCTCCAAAATTCCTTCATTCTGGCCACCATGTAATAAATGACATTTTTCTTCTAAAGTGTAGCACTAAAAACTGGACACAATATGATAGTTGAAGTCTTACTCTTATTTTTATTCTAATTCTTAATAAAGATTCAGTTTAACTTCCTTACTTTTGCAGAAGATTTTCAACAAAGTGCCTCATAGGAGACCATTGTTAACAAAGCAGCAGAAACCAAGGTAGGTATCCTAACTGGCAGGATATGATTAAAGGGGACCCACAGAGAATTGTGTTGGGGCCTCACTGATTCACCATATTTGTTAGCAACTTAGATTAGATTGCCTACAGTATGGAAACAGGCCCTTCGACCCAACCACAAACCCTCCAAAGAGTGACCCACCCAGACCCATTCTCCATATGTATCCCTGGCTAATGCACATCTTCGGAAAGTGGGAGGAAACCAGAGCACCTGGAGGAAGCCCATGCAGACATGGGGAGACAGTCACCTGAGGCTGGGATCGAACCTGGGTCCCTGGCACTGTGAGGCAGCATTGCTAACCACCGAGTCACCGCACTGACCAGTCTTAGATGACAGAATGGAGAGATATATGTTCAAGTTTACTGATGACAACCCAGAAAGACAGACAATATGGTAAACAGTGTCAGCAGAAGGTTAAAATTATAGATCAGACTACAGTTAAGGTGGCAAAATTCTAGAAGGTATGGAGATCCAAAGACTCATAAGTAAGTGGGTTAAAATATCAAAGTACGAAGGAAATATCAAAAAAGCAAATGGGACATTAGTCTCCATATCTAGAGGGCTAGAATACAAGGGATTAATAATCATGTAGCAGCAATACAAAGCACTGGTTAGACTGTAAGGTATAGGAGCAGATTTAGGCCATTTGGCCCATCAAGTCTGCTCCACCATTCGATCATGGTTGATGCATGTCTCAACCCCATTCTCCTGCCTTCTCTCTGTAACCCTTCATCACCTTCCTCATTAAGAAGCTAGCTATCTCTGTCTTACATACACTCAATGACTTGGTCTCCACAGTCCTCTGCAACAATGAGTTACACAGATTCATCACTGTCTGGCTGCAGACATTCCTCCTCATCTCAGCTGTAAAGGCTTGTCCCTTCATTCTGATGCTCTGCCTTGGGACATCTTCTCCATGTCCACTCTGACAGTCAGTATTCTGTAAGTTTCAATCAGATCCCTCTTCATCCTTCTAAAGTCCATTGAATACAGACCCAGAGTCTTCCACTGCTCCTCACATGACAAGCCCTTCATCCCTGCGATCATTCTCGTAAAACTCCTCTGGACCCCCCTCCATTGCCAACTGTTTTTCCTTAGATATGGGCCCAAAGATCTGTTCACAATATTCCAAGTACAGTCTGACCAGAGCCTTATACTCCTCAGCAGTACATTTCTGCTCTTGTGTGTTAGACCTCTTGAAATCAATGCTAACATTGTATTTGCTTTTCTAATTGCTAACTGAAACTCCATGTTAACTTTAAGAGATTTCTGAACAAGGACTCCCAAGTGCTTTGTGCTTCAGATTTCCAATTTTTTCCCTGCTTAGAAAATAGTCTTTGCTTCTATTCTTCCTACCAAAGCATAACCTCATGCTTTCCCACATTGCATTTCATCTGCCACTTCTTTGCCCGTTCTCCGAGCCAGTCAAAGTCCATCTGCAGCCTCCCCATTTCTTCAAAACTACTGGTCCCTTCACCTAACTTTGCATCATCTGCAAACATATCAAGAATGCCCTTAGTTCCTTCTTCCAGATCATCATTGTACAACCTCTTCTGTCAGGCAAAAGCTTAACACTTGTATCAAAAGATTCAAGCACAAAGTCCTCCCCGTTGTTATTAGAATTCTGAATGGATCTCTCAAATTTTAAATTTAAACATGTTTCACTGTATCTACATGTATGCATGTACGATAAGAAATCAAGTAAGAAAACATCACTAGGGGAACACGGACACCTGCGGAACTCCACTGGTCACTAGCTGCCATCCTGTAAAAGACCCCTTTATCCCTTCTCTCTGCCTTCTGTCAGTCAGCCAATCCTCGATCCATGCCAGTACCTCTCCCGCTATACCTTGAGCTTTTATCTTGCTTAGCAGCCTCCTGTGCAGCACCTTATCAAAGGCCTTATGAAAATAGATCTTATCTACTGGCTCCCCTTCACCCAAGTTATCTGTTACCTCCTTAAAGAATTCTAACAGACTGGTCAGGCATGACCTCCTGTTCCTCGGATGCTGCCTGGCTGACTGTGCTTTTTCTAGCATTACGCTTTTAGACTCTGACTCTCCAGCATCTGCAATCCTCACTTTCTCCTCCATTTGACAATGTCATATTGACTCAGCCCTATTTTACCATGCACTTCCAAGTACTCTTATTGTTATAAGCAATCTTATCTTTAATAATGGACTCTAAAATCTTACCAACGATTAAGATCAAGCTAACCAGCCTTTTGTTTCCTGTCTTCTCCCTCCCTCCCTTCTTAAACAGAGTTTTATAAGCTATTTTCCAGTCCTCTGGGACCCTCTTTGACTCCAGTGGTTCCTGAACAATCATCTCCAATACCTCTAATCTCCTCCACTATCTCCTTCAGAACCCTGAGGTTAGCCCATCTGACCTGGGTGATTTATCCATCTTCAGACCTTTTCAGTCACAACAGCACCTTCTCCTTCATGATATCCGTTACACTCACCTCTGTCTCCTGACTCTTTTGAAGTACTGGTTTGTTGCTGGCATTTTCCATCTGACTCAATCTTCTCCCTCAACTGCAGGATGAATTCTATCGTATTATGGGCAGTGTTCCCAAGGGGGTCCTTTACCTCCAGCTCCCTAAGTCTGCCTCATTCCACATCCTGTCGCCCAGTGGGCTCAACCACAAGCTGCTCTGAAACAATCCAATCATGGACATTTCCCAATTTCCTTTTCTTGAGGTCTGCTACCAACCTGATTTTCCAAATCCACTTGCATAATGCAGTCCCCCATGGTTATTGAAATAGTGTCTTTCTGTTCCTCATCCTGATTACCGTACACAGCTCTCACCAAGGTCTTTATGCCTTTGCTGTTCCTCAACTCTGTCTCCACACAGATTCTATGCAATTTTAATTTGCAAAAAAAAAAGGCAATTTCTTTCATGGTTTTTGGATTATACCCCCAAATATTGGATCACTTAATTGGTTTTAATATTATCAAAACACTACATTAAAATTTGATTGGAACTTGGTATCTTAGGGTATAAGTTAAATTGTTTGGTCGAATTTGAATTTGTATTTGTTTTTGGTTTCATGGCAACCCATGGCTGCTATTTTTTTTGACCAAGTGCTACATTGTTAGCTTGTTCAGGACTCCGTGCTTTGTCAGTTCTTGCTAGTTTTTCAACTATACCTTCATAAAAGTAACACTCGAAAAATTTCAGCCCAGTGTTGCAGGATAATGATCCTTCATCAGGACAATGACCTGAGAAGTTTCTCACCTATTAAGACTGGCAACTTAATGTTCCAGGATACAAATGTTACAGGAAGGATAGAAGGGAGGCAAGAGAGATGGGGTTGGGGGGGGGGGGTGTGTGTGGCATTTTTGATAAGGGCTAGCATTACAACTGTACTGAGGGAGGATATTCCTGGAAATACATCCAGTGAAGTTATTTGGGTGGAACTGAGAAATAAGAAAGGGATGATCACCTTATTAGGATTGTATTATAGACGCCTCAATAGTCAGAGGCTAATTGAGAAACAAACTTGTAAGGGGATCTCAGCTATCTGTAAGAATAATAGGGTAGTTATGGTAGGGGATTTTAACTTTCCAAACATAGACTGGGACTGCCATAGTGTTAAGGGTTTAGATGGAGAGGAATTTCTCAAGTGTGTACAAGACAATTTTCTGATTCAGTATGTGGATGTACCTACTAAAGAAGGTGCAAAACCCGACCTACTCTTGGGAAATAAGGCAGGGCAGGTGACTGAGGTGTCAGTGGGGGAGCACTTTGGGGTAAAAACAATGATTGCAGATGCTGGAAACCAGATTCTGGATTAGTGGTGCTGGAAGAGCACAGCAGTTCAGGCAGCATCCAAGTAGCTTCGAAATCGATGTTTCGGGCAAATGGGGCCATATTAAGGACAAAAAGGTAACTAGGGAGAGAATAGGACCCCTCAAAGATCAGCAAGGCGGCCTTTGTATGGAGCCACAGAAAATGGGGGAGATTCTAAATGAATATTTTGCATCAGTATTTACTGTGGAAAAGGAAATGGAAGATATAGACTGTAGGGAAATAGATGGTGACATCTTGCAAAATGTCCAGATTACAGAGGAGGAAGTGCTGGATGTACTGAAATGGTTAAAAGTGGATAACTCCCCAGGACCTGATCAGGTGTACCCGAGAACTCTGTGGGAAGCTAGAGAAGTGATTGCTGGGCCTCTTGCTGAGATATTTGTATCATCGATAGTCACAGATGAGGTGCCGGACGACTGGAGGTTGGCAAACGTGGTGCCACTGTTTAAGAACGGCGGTAAAGACAAGCCAGGGAACTATAGACCGGTGGTGGGCAAGTTGTTGGAGGGAATCCTGAGGGACAGGATGTACATGTATTTGGAAAGGCAAGGACTGATTAGGGATAGTCAACATGGCTTTGTGTGTGGGAAATCATGTCTCACAAACTTGATTGAGTTTTTTGAAGTAGTAACAAAGAGGATTGATGAGGGCAGAGTAGTAGATGTGATCTATATGGACTTTGGTAAGGGGTTCGTCAAGGTTCCCCATGGGAGACTGATTAGCAAGGTTAGATCTCATGGAATACAGGGAGAACTAGCCATTTGGATACAGAATTGGCTCAAAAGGTAGAAGACAGAGGGTGGTGGTGGAGGGTTGTTTTTCAGACTGGAGGCCTGTGACCAGTGGTGTGCCACAAGGATCGGTGCTGGGTCCTCTACTTTTTGTCATTTACTTAAATGATCTGGATGCGAGTATAAGAGGTACAGTTAGTAAGTTTGCAGATGACACCAAAATTGGAGGTGTAGTAGACAGCAAAGATGGTTACCTCAAATTACAACAGCATCTGGACCAGATGGGCCAATGGGCTGAGAAGTGGCAGATGGAGTTTAATTCTGTTAAATGCGAGGTGAGGTGCTGCAATTTGGGAAAGCAAATCTTAGCAGGACTTATACACTTCATGGTAAGGTCCTAGGGAGTGGTGCTGAACAAAGCGACCTTGGATTGCAGGTTCATAGCTCCTTGAAAGTGGAGACGCAGGTAGATAGGATAGTGAAGGCGGCGTTTGGTATGCTTTCCTTTATTGGTCAGAGTATTGAGTACAGGAGTTGGGAGGCCATGTTTCGATTTAACAGGACATTGGTTAGGCCACTGTTGGAATATTGCATGCAATTCTGGTCTCCTTCCTATCAGAGGGGTGTTGTGAAACTTGAAAGGGTTCAGCAAAGATTTACAAGGATGTTGCCAGGGTTGGAGGATCTGAGCTACAGGGAGAGGCTGAACAGGCTAGGGCTGTTTTCCCTGGAACGTCGGAGGCTGAAGGGTGACCTTATAGAGGTTTACAAAATTATGAGGGGCATGATAGGATAAATAGACAAAGTCTTTTCCCTGGGGTCGGGGAGTCCAGAACTAGAGCGCATAGGTTTAGGGTGAGAGGGGAAAGAAATAAAAGAGACCTAAGGGGCAACATTTTCATGCAGAGGGTGGTACGTGTATGGAATGAGCTGCCAGAGGATGTGGTGGAGGCTGGTACAATTGCAATATTTAAGAGGCATTTGGATGGGTATATGAATAGGAAGGGTTTGGAGGGATATGGGCCGGGTGCTGGCATGTGGGACTAGATTGGATTGAGATATCTGGCCGGCATGGACGGGTTGGACCGAAGGGTCTGTTTCCATGCTGTACATCTCTATGACTCTATATTTACTGACCTGTTAAGTATTTCCAGCATTGTGTTTTTTTTGTGAATAAAATGATACAATCACTTTAAGGAATACATTTAGAGGAAACATTACACAGCTAAAGTTATATTCCATGGAATGTATAAGGATGCAACTGGAGTTTTCCAAATATTAAAAAGTAACACAAAGTAAAGAGAATCTATGTCTGCTGTTTGGCAGTCAAACTTAGGCATAGGTGAAAAACTGGAGCCAGGTTTTAAAGATTGAATGACAAAACAAAAGGCCTGTTCTACGCTGTATTGTTCTATTTTCTATGTAAAACAAAAAGTTAGTTTAAAATTCTCCTCCACAAATTTGATGCTATTTTAACTCGTTTAAATTTGAGTTGGATATATTACAATAAATATAATTTTAAGCAGTGACCTCCTTCTGCCTCTTAGAATCCAGGCAATTAATAAATATTGAAACAAGCAACATACCTAAAGGTTACTCCATCCAGGGGGAAAACAAGAAAAATTACATTACTGTACAGTGCCCTGCAGTCTGAAAAAGAACTGTTCACTATTTTGCTTCCTGCCTCTCAGCCAATTCCATATCCCTGCAGCCACTGCCTTTCTAATCCCATGGGTTTTCTTTTAAGGTGCAAAAATGCAAAGATCAACAATGCAACATATTTCAACAGCAAACTAAAGCCAAAGGATACTTGATACAGGGATGATCTACCCAAAAAGACTCCAGACATGGCTTACTAAATATATTGATATTTCTTAATAATAAAACTACCCAAAAACTGGCATTGCCTCAATTTAATTCAATTCCTTGCTTGTTGAATTAATCCTACGAACAAAGTTCAACTTTGCAGTCCATGTATTAAACCACCAACAACATAGATGCGGATATGAAGATTACAGATGGGCAGGATTTGCCTAATATAGATTTGCCTAACTAAAAGTTAAGCTTCTCGCTTGATCTTGAGAAATGGGAAAGCTATTTGAACAGATTTTAAGTCACTTCATACAGGGTTGATAAAATGCTACACTGATCAGTAAAATGAATGCAATCAAGATGACAACAAACTTGCATACAGATACGCACAGGGAGAATTATGAGGTTTTAGTTATAACAGAAAACAGGAGGTATCCAAAACTCCACTGCAATGATCAAAGTTCTAGCAGTGGTATAAATTACCTTAGGATGAAAGCGAACTGCATCAAGCAATCCACAAGAGAAACAGTTAAAAAGCATCATAACGAAAACTTCATGAAAACAAATCACAAAACTTGGAAGAGAAATTAAACTGGCTGGGCTTTGAATCTATTTGTCAGCTATTGTATTTCAGTGAGTCGTGATCCTGTTGTAAATATACACTGCCTTGGTTGTCTGGAGTTAGATCGGAGTGCAATCTTTTACCTTGATTCTGCAGAGAAACATAAATGGTCAAGTGATGCAGAGTAGTCAGCAACACCCAGAAATGTAAAAAAATAAGGTTTGTTTGGTTTGATTGATGAGTGACAAAATGAGGAGTTCCTACTGAAGATAGGAAGTTTGCCACCATGAAACTTTCAACATTTATGTACAAGCAGGAAAATGAGAAAAATGCCCAAAGGTGCTTCACTGTGGTGGAAAAAAATTGCTCCAGCAAAACCATCGGGAGTTGTGACAAGAGACTGGTCGAAACCTATTGAGGAAGAACTTAAAGAAAGAGACAAGGAGACAATCTGTGAAATGTAAGCAACTAAAAATTTTAAGAATTGAGATAATGCAATTAAGATTTATTGCACATTAAAACTTAAATTTTGAATAGATCAGCCTCCATTTCTTCTGTCTACCTGAGGGGCAAGTACTTAAACTTCATGTGATGAATGCTGTCCCTCAGTGGGAAACAAATGCAGCAAAACTTCTGGAGGAGCAGGAAACAAGACAATTAACAGGTTTACATGGTTCACTGTGTATATTTAGAGACCAGAAGCTGCTGAGAGATTTACAGCTTTATGGTAAACAATGATGACGTCACCATTATTCTAAACTCAATTGCATGACAAGTTAGTCAATGCATTTATGGTGAATCTCACTTGCATCATTGAAATTAACAGTTTCAGTTCAGGTACTGCTGAAAATATAAACATTTTGCTGAAGCTTTCCATCTTGCACATCAGGACAGGATTGCAAAAATGCAAGATTCTAATGGGAATAACAACTTATACTGCATGAGAAGAGGGTGCTGATTGGAAGGCAAGTAGACTCTGACTGGTAGAGGCTTTTCCACAGGGATGCACCAGGGAACAGTTAATTGCCAAGTGTTTGTTTAAATTCAAACCAGACAACTTGACTGATTCAACAACATTGCCATGAGGAATACACTAGGGTGGATGATCCGCTTGTGTTTAAGTTGAAAAGGCACATGTTCTTTGTTCACAAAGACAGGGTCCACTGGGTGAATACAGGGAGTTCCTAGCACATGTGAATCAAGTTGCGACCCCAACTGAATGCCAATGGACAGTTATTGTACCTCAGCTTAGTCACAAAGGTTCATCTGGCTGTACAAGACTCAAAAATGAGAATTCATATTCTACTTCATCTCCTGGCATATTAGTAAACTCAAGTCTAAATAAAAACAGATGAAGGAACTAGACATAATTATAAAATTAAGACTTCTGGAAAAACACATTCACCTTATTTTAATTCAGTTCAAATTTGTTGCTTGCTTGGTTTCCAAGGCTGTACAGCCAAATCAAACATTATCCCAAGAACTGAAGAGCAATTCTGTCAGTTTTATGAATGAAGTTCATATAGTGCCACTAAATAATTATGCACCATGTACAAACTGGCAGCTGCTCCTCAGACAGTGTGTTTAACTTCACCTCAATCTGCCAAACTAAAGCAAACAAAAGCATAAAAACAAACAATTTTTCCCCCAAGTGACCCATCTGTTGCATGCCACTGGGCTGCTAAAATTACTTAAGTAAATCATTGCTGAGGTGCAATTGGTTTTGTGGTACTGAACTGGTTCTAATTGTGATTTGAAGCTTTATCAGCCGTCTCCCCAAATGGGAAAGTTTTGTAAATTCCTGGTCAATAGATGGGAGTCCATCTGGTAATATAATGCATTACTTTGAGCAACTTGATAAAACCAGTTCTAACTAACAGTACTAATCTACTATTTTTAGGCATTTTGCTCAGGTCAAAAATCAGAAAATGGGAACGGTATCAAGTTAATGGGAGGAACAAAATCATACTTTAAACTTATCTTAGGTACAACTTTTAATATTATTCAATCTTCAGGTTTGATATTAACCACACAATTTAACCAAGAAATGGTTAAAAAACGTTATAACTGAATTTATTGTAACATATGCAGGATTAAAACTTCAAATAGCAAGCAACAGATACTGTGCAAATATGGAACCATTTTTGCCATCATTTTGATAAATAAAGCATATTACATAAATGAATATTCAAATAGAATATGGGGCAAACTTCTTGGTTAAACAGATTACACGTTGCAATATTTCATAGTAATAGACTTTTATTCAAGGTAGTTTCATCTGCAAGACAACAAATTAACTCAAGATCAAGTTCACAGAATCTAAAAGCAAATCATTTGGTTACCACGTATGTATAGTTCTTAAAAAGCTCTGAAAATATCTCACATTAAAATGTCAGCCATGTTTGGTCA
This sequence comes from Chiloscyllium punctatum, assembly GCF_047496795.1. Classification (NCBI taxonomy): domain Eukaryota; kingdom Metazoa; phylum Chordata; class Chondrichthyes; order Orectolobiformes; family Hemiscylliidae; genus Chiloscyllium; species Chiloscyllium punctatum. The sequence goes on from NC_092764.1 coordinate 22,013,257, forward strand.
TTTAAGAAAGAACTTAAAAGGTACTGGGGAAAGTCTTTAATTAGGGAATGCACAAGTTAAAGATTAAAAAGATTGGGAAAATAAGTCTTTGAATGCATGAACTAAACAGATCAAGCAAAAATTGCAGATAGCTGTCTATCAATCCCTGGCAACCAAACATGGAAAGAAGTTTTTAAAAAACAGAGACTAAGTCCCCAGCACCAGCTACCCTCTATCCCAACAGAAACCGGTATCCTCAAACCAATAACTAAAAACATTTGCCACAGCCTAATGGGTTGAGACACATTTCTTACGGCAGTAGTAAGAACTCAGTTCATTAAAATTCAGGTGCACTTTAATTCAAACTGTTAGCTGACAAAAGTATGGTAATGATGAGGACTTTTGATGAGATTACTACTAGCCTATTGGACAGGTGGCAACATTTAATTGACCCAAACAAGCAACCAATTCCACTGGTATGGGAATAAGTTGGCAAGATCTCGAAAATGGCTGTGTGGCAATCAATAGTGGAATGAGTTGTCAGTTAACTGCAAGTTTGTAAGAATGTTATAATTAGCAAAAAAGCATTTAATTACAGTAAAGTTTCACAGGGAAGTTTTAGTTACAGTCCGATTAAGGTTGCGTAAACAATATCAAAAGGTGATTTGTCTAAATGTTTTTGAATGGGTAACTATCTTGAAATTCTAGAACTGCAGAGGGTTTTAAATTGTTTTTTAACCATTTCCTGGTACCAATACTGGGAAAGCTGAAACAGACTGTTCAAGTCAACTTTCTTTGCACCATTGTGATCTTGCATCCAATTCACGCCCAAACAGTTATTTAAAGAACTTGAAATGAATTTATTAACTGATGGGTGATAAACTCAATTTTCTCTAATTATCACTAAATTGTTTACAGCTCCATTTCAACAATGAGAGAAGAGCAAAACCACAAAGTAAACAAAGCCAGACTGAACCATTAATGGAATTATATCAATCATCTTTTCTTTTATATCAAGTTTCAATTGTGTACACAGAAGCATAATTGCAATCAGAAGTCTTAGTAGCTGCATTAAGGTTACAATCACCCATCTACACAGTCTCAATATTTCAACCTCAAATGTGGATTTGCATGTTATTTTGTAACGTGCAGTTTTAAGCATTTTCATTAAGCTTTTTTTAAAAAACTGTCAGCATTCTACTGCTGCTCAACACCCAGTAATCACACACGCAAGTTTTTCTCATTAAAACACCAAAGCATTCAGTACAATGGAACACTTATCCCTCCCCCAAAACCATGGGCTCAAGTGTTACCTATTATCAAAAGCAAAAACATTAGCAACTGATTTGTATGAAGTTAAAATGTTATGAAAGATGTCACATAGACATAAATCTACAAGATTTGCTGCTGGTGCACATCCCCAGGTTTTTTTCCCCATTTAAACTTTAATCTGAAGTTACGAGAGTGGATTTGAAAAATTGTAATGAGGGAGGGAAGGGTTTATCTGACAGTTGGTGCTCTGAAGGGTGAGATGCTAGAGCAACAGTACAGTGACAGTTCACAGCAGATCAACTCGGCGATAGTACAGGAGGTAGGCTGTACGTTCAGCAGAGGGCTTCACAACATGGTATTGATTTATCACTTTCACTATCTGGTCATCAATGCGCAGCCAGCCGTTAAGACCAATATGGAAGACATCTGTAGTGTAATGTCCACCAGTTGCACTGTTTCCATGGTGATAGACAACTGAAAAGAGAAAGGAAAATGTTGTGGGACAATGAAAAGAAATAGGATCTTTCAAAACTGACATGCTATATAGTCAATAATAGTCAACATTCTGATTAGATTTTTTTATAGTCAGTTTTATAAATACAATTATATATATATATTATATATTTTACAAAGTATAGTATTACCATACTTCAAATTTTCTCTTCAGTTGTGATAAAATCACAAAGACAAGAAAAATCTTCCAGCAAATTTAGCTGGTGCTTCCATGGAGAGACCTACAGTTCAATCCCAATTCTGGATCAGTAACTTGTAGTTTCACCTTAGGTAACACTTCTGAATGGCCTGAGTGGTGGATTTATGAACCTTATCACTATTTTATTTCTGTTATGATAATCAATCAGGTACTTCAAAGCAAGGCAATTTCTAACAACCTAGATATTGAGTCAACCTGTTCAGACACCTTATGATGCATGCCTACAGAGGATGGGACTTTAACCCAGGCCTACTGGCTCAGAGGTCTACACCCTACAACTACACCCTAACAGCCTTCCTGTTCTTGGGCAAATCTGTGATTTTAGTGCATAACAGTTGATAGTCTAGAAATAGTGTCACTGAAATCAGCATTTCACTCCTCCTCAAATGCATCTTTCTATCAGCAAACTGCACAAGACTGCCTTAAAATTAAGTTTTTGCACACTCTTCCACAACTTCTTGAATTTAAACATAAGACAAAAACTACCATATCCAGTCAAACATCTAAGGATTATAGAACAGAAGTCTTGTAGAAGTTAAAACTAAACCAAAACATCTGTGCAGAGCTCCAGGGGAAAATGGTAATAGACTGGTAAAAGTCAAATGCTCACAAGCTGGTGTAGACACAATGGACTAAACAGCTGCAGTCTGTTCTGACAAACACTCAGGCGATCCAGAGTTAAGAAAATTCATAATAGCAGCACCACTTAAACCAATGGGACCAGAAATCACAAATATAGCCAATACAGGTAAGGAAAGTTTGCATTCTACAAATAACGGTCTTAATTCTTCAATTGCATTAAAGCCAATTTGCATTGAAGAAACGTGCATCATCAGAACAGACTACTTCTACAGCATGACAATTCTGAGTGTGATGGTAAATTCTATCTAGAATTGAAACTTGCAAGATAACTTCTCCAAACAAATTTTAGCATCACGACAGAGGGTTTTCCCCCTATATACAGAAGTTAAATTATTCCAAGCAGTTTTTAAACAAAGCCCAGTACCTGCAAAAACTGTAAGGACTCCATCCTCACAAAACAGGACTGACCAACTTTTGTCTGGGCATTTTATGTTGGCTCTCTAAGCTAAAACAGTCATTCAAGCAAAGACAAACCATGTCAAAACTTGTACGAAAAGATACTTTGGGAAATCAATGCAACACAGCATACAAGGAAAGTGCACAATGAATGCTTAGTTTTGTTTACCAGCATCTCAAATTTTTGAATAGTGAGTGGCACATATTTAATGTAAATGTTTGATTCACTTAAGGTCAACTACAGAGTCAAAAGTTGTGGCACTGGAATAGCACAGGTCGGGGGGGGGCGCTGGGAGACAAGTAGGGCGTGGAGGGGGAAGGGAAGGTGGCTGATTAAGTAGGGGGTGATAATGATAGGTCAGAGAGGAGTGTAGAACGGACAGGTGGGAATGAGGATGAACAGATAAGACACTGCCACGTTGGAGGGTTGAATCTGGGATGAGGTGGGGGGGGGGGAGGAAGGAAAGAGGAGAGATGAGGAAACTGGTAAAGTCAACTTCAAGCAGCTTTACAGCATTGTGCCCAAAGTTCTTGCAGCACGACTGTCCCAAGTCTAGATGGGCAGCAGGCAGTCACTTCAGGTTTATTTGATTAAAATGTAAAAATGCCAAAAGTTATAACATGTGTCTTTTTTTAAAATCCTCCATATGCCCATTGATTACAGATTCTAATTTTATTAGTCTCTGGCTAAAAATATTTGTTCCTTTGCGATTTGAAAGCATCAGATATCAATTAAACGACTATATGTTGCATGTATAAAGTACTATTTTTCTCTTTCCCAGTAGGTGTTTGCACTTCAAGGAAACTATGGTTCTAAAAACTGAAATAAATGTGGATGCTTTAAATCAGAAACAGAAGTTGCTGGAAAAGCTCAGCAGGTTGGCAGCATTTGTGCAGAAAAATCAGAGTTAATTTTTGGGTCCGGTGACCGTTCCTCAGTTCACCAGACACGAAACATTAACTGTGATTTCTCTTCTCGGATGCTACCAGACCAGCTGAACTCTTCCAACTATGGTCCTAACATCTGTTGTACAGAAACATCCGTTGTACAGAAACATCCATAGTGAATGAGTGTAAAAGTTAAATCAAAGCATCTGCAAGTAGTGTTTGTTGCCAGCAGGACCGCAATCAGGTACTTCAAAAGAAACTGCATTTTTCTGTGCCTCAGAATACAAATCCATGCAGTAATAAATTGTAAAGTTGGGGTAAACTAACGCTGACCAGGTTGCATTTCACCCAGCAAGCAGCGTTACTGGCCTTAAACAAAATAATTATATTTACCTACATCTTAATCCATCTTCAGGATGATTTAAAGTGATTCAGTGAGTTACTTCTCACAAAGTTAAGTAATAAAGTTAAACACAATAACCAACTGATAAAAGTATTCAAATAAATCAAGTTACATGATCTACTAAACTGTTTCTCTCACGTGCAATTTGAAGCAAAAACAAATTAATATCAGCTTATGCCCAATGTTCCCTGTAATATTTTTTTCCCCATCTATGTGCAGAATGTGTACCAATATCAAGGTAATGCACAGATATGCATTACCAGTGTAAACAAAATCTATATTTGAGCTATCACAGGTGTGTAAGAATGAATGTACCCCAAGTAATGGATATGGTAAAATGCTAATCCACAAATCAAATTTAGCAAATCTCAATTTTAAATTTACCATAGCACCATAGTTCACATTATATATTAATGATCTGGATGAAGGGACTGGGGGCATTCTAGCGAAGTTTGCAGATGATACGAAGTTAGGCGGATAGGCAGGTAGTACTGAGGAAGTGGGGAGGCTACAGAAGGATCTAGACAGTTTGGGAGAGTGGTCCAGGAAATGGCTGATAGAATTCAACGTGAACAAATGCGAGGTCTTGCACTTTGGCAAAAAGAATAAAAGCATAGAGTACTTTCTAAACGGTGAGAAAATTCGTAAAGCCAAAGTACAAGGGATCTGGGAGTACTAGTCGAGGATTCTCTAAAGGTCAACATGCAGGTTGAGTCCGTGATTAAGAAAGCGAATGCAATGTTGTCACTTATCTCAAGAGGGTTGGAATATAAAAACACCATTGTGCTACTGAGACTTTATAAAGCTCTGGTTAGGCCCCATTTGGAGTACTGTGTCCAGTTTTGGTCCCCACACCTCAGGAAGGACATACTGGCACTGGAACGTGTCCAGCGGAGATTCACATGGATGATCCCTGGAATGGTTGGTCTAACATATGACTAACGGCTGAGGATCCTGGGATTGTATTCATTGGAGTTTAGAAGATTAATGGGAGACTTAATAGAGACGTACAAGATAATACATGGCTTGGAAAGGGTGGACACTAGGAAATTGTTTCCCTTAGGCAAGGAGACTAGGACCCATGGACACAGCCTTAAAGTTAGAGGGGGTAAATTCAGAACAGAAATGCGGAGACATTTCTTCAGCCAGAGAGTGGTGGGCCTGTGGAATTCATTGCCGCAGAGTGCAGTGGAGGCCGGGACGTTAAATGTCTTCAAGGCAGAGATTGATAGATTCTTGTTGTCTCGAGGAATTAAGGGCTACGGGGAGAATGCGGGTAAGTGGAGTTGAAATGCCCAGCCGTGATTGAATGGTGGAGTGGACTCGATGGGCCAAATGGCCTTACTTCCACTCCTATGTCTTATGGTCTTATTTGAACTCATGACCCCTCGGTTTTAAATGCAGCATAAATTATTACATGACCATTCATTTTCATATCGTAGTTTGTACTTTAGTCAGCTGATAAGTCAAATTAGTAGCGGTGGCTAAAGACAAGGATGTTATGTTTCAATTTGTCAAGGTCAAAATTCAAACAGCTAAATAGGTTTGTTCATAAAATTGATAGCTGTAAAAGGCAACTTATTTCACTTCAGAGTGATTTCTTTACTTAAAACTGCTACAAGTAGTGAGAGGAAGATTGTTTAATTTCTTCACTTCACAAATATAATCAGAGGTGAAGTGTCTCTAACTTTAAACAGTTTTTTTTGCACTGGACTATGGAAGTCAGAAACAGTTTCTATGTAAGTTAAACGAACATTAAAGGAGAAAAACTACATCCAGGAACTGGCAAGGAGAGAACTGTGGTAAGAATGATTAAGAACAGTTGTTGAGGTAGCTTTTACAAAAGCAATGACATTTATTTCACCTAAAATATTTTTATTTAATATTCATGGAGTTTAACTGTAATATAAAATTTCACAATTTTTAAACTAAACTGTCACTCAATGACCAAAGTGAATTTTGTAGAGCTAGTATACGGAAGTACGTACAGTTTAAAATGCTCCATGAGACAACCTCACAACCTTTTCAATATTGTTTTGAGATCATAGAATTAGAGGTTTACAAGCAGGAGGACCTTCAACCCATTGTACCTATATTGGCTCCCAAAAGAGCTACCCAACAAGTTTCAATTCTCCAGCCCTACCTCTGTAGCAGTAATTTATCAAATTTCTTGAAACCATTTATGGAATCCATCTTCACCACTCTCCCAGGCAGCACAATCCAAATCCTAACTACCGAGTCTAAAAGTTTCTCCTCATCTCACTTGCTGACAATTTTGAAACTGTGATCTCGAGCAACTGACAAACCAACTAATAGAAACAGAACATCCTTCTTTATCCTGTAAAAACTGCTCATAATTTTGAGCACTTCAATGAGGCCAGCTCTTAATCTTCTCTACTCCAAGGACAATAAGCCCAATTTCTCTAACCTTGCCTTGATTCGAAATTCCTTGCATCATTCTAGTAAACCTCCTTTGCATGCTCTCCAGCGCTTTAATATCCTTCCTTAAATAAGGCACTGAACACAATACTCCAAATGTGATCTGACCAATGGCTTTTAGAGGTGTAGCATCACGTCCATGCTTTTACACTGTACGCCTCTATTTATAAACCCATAAGTTTTCATTATAATTGTTTCAACTTGCCTGGCCACTTTAAAAAAATTATACAAGTGAACCCAAGATCCCTCTGCTCCTAGATGTCCCTCAAAGTTGTACATTGAGTCTGTACTGACTTTCCAAGTTTCTTAAAGAATGCATTACCTCATTTCTTCATATTGAAATTCATCTGCCAGGTGACTGCCCATTTGGCCAACTTGTCAATGCCCCTCTGAAACGGCCTAGCATCATCCTCACTATTCACTATTCTCCCTAGCTTAATATCAGGTTTAGAAATCTAAACCTTTCCCAAATCTCTTTGAAAAGCAATGTTCTTAAAGTGTCAAATGTCTTTGGGAGTCAATCTTCATTTCAAAGGTTCTACAGAACCAGCCACAGCAGAATGACTAGACAAGTGGTATTAAATGGCCCCCAAATCATGCTTCAAATTTCCCAAAGCCATTGCCTCCATCCCAAATATCTTGCTTAGTGAGCATTCTGGACAAGGAAGTGGTAAGCAGAAGTGTGGAGAGGCTGAGAGACTGGGACACTAATGGGTCAAGCCAGAGGGAGACATGAAGAGTGAGAGGAGATTTGATGAAAATGCTACAGGATAGAAGAGTCCTAAAATGCTTTCAAATTCCAGGAACTGAAGAGTGAATTTTGGCTCTGAATCCCACCTGACTAATGGCAGGCATGGCTTTCATACATTAATTCCTGTCATGGGCATCTACCAGATCTCTGCTTGTGGGCTGGAGTGGCAGTACATTTCGTTTACCCACCATGGAATGCACAACTATCAGGGTTAAAAAGTCCAGCACATTACAGGGAAAACTGCCCTCATCAGGGCATTCGTTTGTGACCGACCTCACCAACAGCCCAGATTTGCTAAGTTAGACAGACTGGTAGTACATCAGTAGTATATGTACGTTTCCTTTTAAAGTTGGTATACCAAGTTACACTCCTTAGAGAATTTAATGGCAGCCAGTGTGCTGGTCTTACCCACATACAGACCAGTGCGCAGAGCAGAAATATCTTGTATTGCCAGATTTAAAGTCAGACACGTTCAAACTTATTCACTAAATATCTTGAGGTTGATTTCATTTTTTTTTGTTAAGATTCAATATAGCATTAGATAACTTGAAAACCTGGCAATGTCTCATACCAATACGAGACTGTAATGAATCTTCTGCTAAATGGTGGCTAGAGACAGAATGTGAAAAGAATCATGTCAGATATATCTAAAAGAAGAAAAGGCAGCTTGGTGCAATGACATTGCAGAGTGACCAATTTTAAGTTGCAATGGCAGCATGGTAACATGCTGCATTAGCTGGTATTATCTGCATTTTACTTTCATGAACACCAAGGGCTGAAAATGTTAGGCAGCTGTGAAATCTCCAATGGAAGACCCAGACAGACCACTGATTAACCCCAGAAGCCCTTAACCCTACTTATAAAGTCATGACGAATCCTAGCAACCAAGGACTAAGATGATGCATGTAGAGATTGAGTACTGTACTAAACCTCAGAAATAAAATTATGACGGACATGGATAGGATGGATAGCCAGAGTCTGTTTCCAGGGTGAAAATATCAAATACTAACAGGTGTAAGGTTTAAAGTGAGAGGGGGCAACAGTTCAGAAGAAATGCGCATGGAAAGCTTTGTTTAAAGAGGGCAATAGATGCCTGGAGTGGTCACAGAAACAGAGATAAGAGCAATGTTTAAGAGGCACTTAGACAAAAACACATGAACAGACAGGAAGTAGAGGGATACAGACCATGGGCAGACAAATGGGATTACTTTAGAATGGTGTCGCGGTCAGCACAAACATGGTGAGCCTACTCTGTACTGGTCTATGTTCTGTACCTTAATACTGTTCGTGTGCGATTGGAGAGTTCATAGGACCTTTTATCATTATATAAAATTGCAAAGAACATTCCACCAGTCCCCAAAATAACTTTTTTTAAAAATGAAGATGTAATATAAATACTTATATGATGCCAGGAAAGGCTAATGGATTTGTACTAAAATATACAATGTACTATTAGTGAAGGATGATGCATATGAAAGTTATCTTTCAGCCAAATGCAAATTTATTAAGCAGGTTCAGTCTAGTTTGCAAATTTCTTTCGCCACTATATGAATAGATCACTTTGAAAATACCAGAATCACAATGAACTATAAATTATTTCTCCCACACCAACACACTGCTAAAACTGTACTGAAACAACTTTAAAATCATTTCATCAACTTTGAATAATTATTTCAACATTGCAAGGGATAATTCAATTCAAAATTCATGTCCACAGTCAATACAAAGTGATATCAAGCGCCATGATTGATTTCTGCTCAGAATTAGCTGATTTCAGCCACTGCACTGGTACTAACGTTGACCTCCTGACAGAGGGAATTGAAGCAAGATGACCTATTATAGATTTCTATCCAGTGGCTTATATTAGAATGATGCAAGTATACATAATGGACAGTGTATACTGTCAGATTATTCCATGCTAAATGGTGTCTGAACTCATGCATACTGCATTCTTGACACTGAAATATGGACAGTTGCATCTTGGAAATCACCCTAGCAGGTTCACCCAATTATAGGGCAAAGCAGTAAGCAAGTTAACTAAATTAAGAATACAAAAAGTCGCTTGAAGTACCAGCAATTTAACACTGTTACAGTTTAAATTACTTTGCTATTAATTTATCTTACAGTATAACTAAGTTACAAGAGCATTCCAATCTAGAAACAATAATTTAAAAGATATGCCTTAAAATTTTGACAGGCAAAGGTAGACAAAAACAGTTACACTCCAGCTTCCTCCTTTAATTGTGAATGATGGGGTAAAGTGCCTCCTGGTGCTCTCAATGATTTTTAAAGCTGCATAATGCTTTGCTGAAAAACACTGGCAAAAATATATATTAACTACTTCCCCGCTTGTTCCCAGAATAAAACAGCCGATCCTACTAATATTAGGAATCTAGGCTCCATATAAAATAGAAAAACTCAGAAACCATGACTGACTAAGAATTATGAAAGCTCCATAACTAGATATCATGTTCCTAGTAATCACTTAACATTTTACACTTGCCATCAAGTGTGCACATGGCTTTTAATTTAATCTGTGAAATAAAAAATTCTCATATATGCTTTGAACTTCAAATTGCATCCTCCTAAAAAGATATTTATCATTCCAATCCAGCATAAAGCTTTCATTCTGCTGTTCAGTTTTGCCTTCCCACGTACAATCTAAAATAGGACTGGCATGGCTGTACAGCAGTTAGCACCGCTGCCTCAGCACCAGGAACACTGATTCGATTCTAGCCGTTGGTGACTGTGTGGAGTTTGCACATGTTTGCCATGTCTGGGTGAGTTTCCACTGGGTGCTCTGATTTCGTCCCACAGTCCAAAAATGTTCACGTTAGGTGGATTGCCCTATAGTGTCAAGGAATGTGCAGACAAAGTGGATTAGCCCTGGGAAATATGGGGTTATGGGGATGGGTGGAAACAGGTGGGATGCTCTTTGAGGGTTGGTTCAGAGTCAATGGGCTGAACAGTGTTGATCTGCACTGTCAGGGTTCTGAGATTCTATAGGATGTCTCCACCATAGTGCGTAGTGGAATTCTTGGTACAGAAATGTCAGCACTATGTATTTATTCAGTTACTACATTCTTGATATATATTAGCCAGAACTATATTCTTGAAACAATAAAATGGCCCCCTTTTAAACAGTTGGCACTTTAAAAAAAAATGTAAAGACAGGTGTAATGTCTATATTTGAAAAAAAAGTCCCAGAATGTCAATATTTGCACTTGGCCTGCTCACACAAAAACATGTGAAATTCCATTATTGTACAAAGCCAAATGACAGAGGGGAAAGAAAACGTGCTTAAAATCACAAGTTCTAAATTGCTGTTTGTTTAAAAATTGCACAAAATCCTATACAGATTATATTTTTCTTTTGAGCATTTTTAAACGAGTGCACCTTCCTGAAGGTAATAAACATTGCACAAATTAGGATCCCAGCATTCAGACTTTTGATTTCTTTAATACCATTTACATTTCATCATGTCCAGAGCAAACATTCTTCTCTTGATCACAGATGGAGTAAAAATCACAGTTGCTTATTTACTCTCAAGTGAAACTCAATCATCCAGCTTATCAAAGCCCAACCACAATAATTATCATGCTTTACAAACTCAACGTAATTTGATGTTCATTCATTACCATATGATGATAATTTAGGAATATCAAAAATATACTTCAGCATAATGCAAACATTCTTCCTCGAGATATTCTCAATTGCAATCTCTGTTGCTGTAAAACTTCCCAAATTATTTCTAATATAGGAAATTGCCAAGCACCCATATGAAATAAACTGCTAAGAATATGAGGGCGTAGTGGTCACGTAAAATATACAAAGTGAATAACAAACCAAGTAGTTTAAACACTAAAGACAACTGAAAAGCAGGAAAAGAACAACAATGCAAACTGGTGGTTATTTTCCTTAAATGGTTTATTATAATATAGCTTTCATCTGAATATCTGTAGTGACACTCATTCTAGTATCAAGAGTTAAAAATTAAAAGGAAAAAGAGTACTGAGCACAGGAGTTAGGTCACGTTGCAGTTGTACAGGACATTGGTTTAGGCCACTGTTGGAATATTGAGTGCAATTCTGGACTCCTTCCTAGCGGAAAGATGTTGTGCAATTTTCAAGGGTTCAGAAATGATTTACAAAGATGTTGACAGGGAGAGGATGAATAGGCTGGGATTGTTTTTCCTGGAGCGTCGGAGGCTGAGAAGTGACCTTATAGAGGTTTACAAAATCATGAGGGGCATGGATAGGATAAACAGACAAAATTTTTCCCTGGGGTGGGGAAGTCAAGAACTAGAGGGCATAGGTTTAGGGTGAGAGGGGAAAGATATAAAAGAGACCAAAGGGTGGTATGTGTATGGAATGAGCTGACAGAGGATGTAGTGGAGGCTAGTACAATTACAGCGCTTAAAAGCCATTTGGATGGATATATGAATAGGAAGGGCTTGGACGGCTACGGGCAGGGTGCTAGCAGGTGGGACTAGATTGGGTTGGGATACCTGGTCGGCATGGATGGGTTAGACTGAAGGGCCTGTTTCCGTGCTGTACATCTCTGACTCTAAATCATTAGCAACAGGACAGAAAAAAAATTAAGTTATGCAGCACATGCATTTAGCTAATACCCACTATTTAGATGTGAACTTATGACTTCCTGAGGGTCCTTGCATATTGATGAGGAAACTCATTACTTTATCACGAAATACTAAACATGATTTCAATTTAAACTAGTGCACCTATTAAAAGATATCTTATTTTTGGTTGCCAGAAGGCAACACCAATGTTTTGTTTCAAAGCAATTCTTTCCATACCAAAAGCCTGTTGGTATGTCAGACATTTCTGGAGCTTCTCACAATCAGCACAGCTTGCAGATTCAGCAGTTTATAACTAGCTTTGTAAATAAGCACTGGATACATAAAGAAAACATGACAGCCTCAAAATAGTTTGCATATTAATTCCAAATGGTTATTGTTTTCAGGATGCTGGTCAAAGAGATTTAAGAGCGCAACTGAACAGAACAAAAGATGACTTCATCTCTTTGATCTGTGCCCAGGTTATTTCAAAGTTTAAAATCACAGCACAACAGGTTGTAGTCCAACAGGTTTATTTGGAATCATTAGCTTTCAGAGTGCCGCTCCTTCATCAGGTGGTTGCGGAGTGTAAGATCATAAGACATGGAATTTATACCAAAGTTTACGGTGTGATGCAACTGAAATTATATATTGAAAAAGACCTGGATTGTCTGTTAAGTCTCTCGTCTTTTAGCATGACCATGTTGGTTTCCGTTCTTTCATATGTAAATCCCAGAACTTTTTAATAAAAATGTTACATTCTCAAGTGAACTTTAACAACAGGTGCCACGTCGTCTCGGAAAATGCACTGAAGGTGTGAGGTGCTCTGTGTGAGACTGCCAGTGCCCCAATGTTCACACTGATTCTATTTCTAAAAAAGGTATTTATGGAATCTTGCATGTTGCAGTTTTTGAGAAAATAAAACACAATTGTGCGAGTACTAATTCTCCCCACAAACATTCGACAAGGTTCCCCAAGGGAGAAAGTTAGATTTCATGGAACACAGGGACAACTAACCATTTGGATACAGAACTGGCTCAAAAGGTAGAAGACAGAGGGTGGGTAGTGGAGGATTGTTCTTCAGACTGGAGGCCTGTGACCAGTGGAGTGCCACAAAGATCAGTGCTGGATCCACTACTTCTCATTGTTTATAGAAATGATTTGGACATGAGCTTAAGAGGTACAGTTAGTAAGTTTGCAGATGACACCAAAATTGGAGGTATTGTGGACAGTAAAGAAGGTTACCTCGCATACAATGGGATTTTGATCAAATGGGCCAATGGGCTGAGAAGTAGATGGAGCTTAATTTAGATAAATGAGAGGTGCTGCATTTTCAGAAAGCAAATCTTCATAGAACTTATACACTTAATGGCAAGGTCCTAGCGAGTGCTGCTGAATAAAGAGACCTTGGAGTGCATGCTCATAGGTCCTCAAAAGTAGAGTTGCAGGTAGATTGGATAGGGAAGGCGGTGTTTGGTATGCTTTCCTTTATTGGTCAGAGTATTGAGTACAGGAGTTGGGAGGTCATGTTGCGGCTGTACAGGACATGGGTTAGGCCACAGTTGGAACATTGCAATTCTGGTCTCCTTCCTATCGAAAGGATGTTGTGAAACTTGAAAGGGTTCAGAAAGGATTTACAAGAATGTTGCCAGAGTTGGAGGATTTAAGCTACAAGGAGAGTTTGAATAGGTTGGGGCTGTTTTCCCTGGAGCATCAGAGGCTGAAGGATGACCTTATAGAGGTTTATAAAATCATGAGGGGCATGGATCTTTTCCTTGCGGTGGGGGTCCAGAACTAGAGAGGGCATAGGTTTAGGGTGAGGGGGGAAAGATATAAAAGAGACCTAAGCGGCAACCTTTTCATGCAGAGGGTGGTGGTGCATGTGTGGAATGGGCCGCCAAAGGAATTGGTGGAAGCTAGTACAATTGCAGCATTTAAAAGGCATCTGGATGGGTATATGAATAGATAGGGTTTAGAGGGATATGGGCCGGGTGTTGGCAGGTTGGACGAGATTGGATTGGGATATCTGGTTGGCATGGAGGAGTTGGACCGAAGGGTGTGTTTCTGTGCTGTATGTCTCTGTGACTCTGACTCGAGGAAACCAGAAATTTTAAGGTAATTACATGATATTTAGCATGGGAACATCACTTTAATTCACCTAGACTAATAGCAGGAGGCCCCACCACAGAACTTATGAAAAACGTTTTGCACGAATCCAAACACAAATCTTTGAGATAATCTTCGATGACAGTAAAGATTGGAGAATTAGATACACAAGTTCAACAAGCAAAGTCAAAGACTGCAGTTAAGGACTCCCCCCACCACAGGGAAAAGACCTTGCCCATTTACCCAATCCACGCCCCTCATGATTTCCTTTCAAGTTTCACAACATCTTTCCGATAAGGAGGAGACCAGAACTGCAATATTCCAATAGTGGCCTATCAATGTCCTGTACAGCTGCAACATGACCTTGCAACTTCTGTCCTCAATACTCTGACCAATAAAGGAGAAAGTGAGGACTGCCGATGCTGGAGATCAGAGCTGAAAACGTGTTGCTGGAAAAGCGCAGATCAGGCAGCATCCAACGAGCAGGAGAATCAACGTTTCGGGCATGAGCCCTTCTTCAGGAATGAGGAAAGTGTGCCAAGCAGGCTAAGATAAAAGGTAGGGAGGAGGGACTGGGGGAGGGGCATTGGAAATGTGATAGGTAGAAGGAGGTTAAGGTGAGGGTGATAGGCTGGAGTGGGGGTGAGGGCGGAGAGGTCAGGAAGAAGATTGCAGGTTAGGAAGGTGGTGCTAAGTTAGAGGGTTGGGACTGAGACAAGGTGGGGGGAGGGGAAATGAGGAAACTGGAGAAGTCCGAGTTCATCCCTTGTGGTTGGAGGGTTCCTAGGCGGAAGATGAGGCGCTCTTCCTCCAACCGTTGTGTTGCTATGGTCTGGCAATGGAGGAGTCCAAGGACCTGCATGCCCTTGGTGGAGTAAGACTACTCCAGTTTCCTCATTTCCCCTCCCCCCACCTTGTCTCAGTCCCAACCCTCAAACACAGCACCACCTTTCTAACCTGCAATCTTCTTCCTGACCTCTCCGCGCCCACCCCCACTCCGGCCTATCACCCTCACCTTAACCTCCTTCCACCCCTCGCATTTCCAACGCCCCTCCCCCAAGTCCCTCCTCCCTACCTTTTATCTTAGCCTGCTGGACACACTTTCCTCATTCCTGAAGAAGGGCTCATTCCCGAAACATCGATTCTCCTGCTCCTTGGATGCTGCCTGATGTGCTGCGCTTTTCCAGCGACACATTTTCTACTCTGACCAATAAAGGAAAGCATACCAAATGCCTGCTTCCCTATCCAATCTACCTGCAACTCTACTTTCAAGGAGCTATGAACATACACTCCAAGGTCTCTGTTAAGCAATGCTCGCTAGGACCTTCCCATTAAGTGTCTAAAGTCATAACTATACATAACTGGATGCCTTTGATACTTGTACAAAAGTATAAATAAAGTTGAAATTCAATTCTTTACCAAAAAGAGATCAATCGCATTCAATAGAAAATAGAAATAAGAGAACCTTGGATTTCTTTTGGATGCAACAAATGAGTTGAAGCAGCCAGAAATATCTAAGTTTTGAGTATCTAATTTCACAATTCATTTGGTAGGATGAACAAGGGCTGGACTTAAACAGTTAATGCTCAGGCTCTGGGGTATGTTAAAGAACAGAGAAACCCAAAGGTTCAGTACATAGTTTATTGAAACTTACAGCACAAGTAGATAGGGCGATAAAAAAAAGACCTTTGGCACATTTGCCTTCATGCTCAGACCATTGAGTCTGGAGTTGAGACGTCACGTTGCAGTTGTACAGGACTTTGGTGAGACCACTTTTTGAGTAATGAGCAGTTTTATGTGCCCTGGTATATGAAGGATATAATTAAATTGGAGAGGGTGCTGAAAAGATTTACAAGGATGCAATTGGGACTGGAGGGTTCGAGTTATAAAGGAGAAACTGATAGGCTGAAATTTCTCTTACTGGAGCGTCAAAGGTTGAGGGGAGGCCTTGGTGGTTAATAAAATCACAAGGACCATAGATAAATCCAAGTAAATTCCAGAGGGCTGAGAGATCATTGGTTTGGTTTCAAAAGCAGAAGTAAATGAATCGTCAAGATGTCATAACGTATCAGAGACCATTAGGTAGAATTAGGAAGTAAAAGGGAACTCTCAAGTCAAATTAAAAATGCAGCTGCATTTGTGTATCTTCAACTGTCAAACAAACTCAAAAGTACTTTACATTTAGCATCACACAAATGTTCCAGCAAGAATCCTAAACAAGAATTGCTGGTACGAAGTGTCATTAAGCTTCTTTAACACCAAGCCCGTCCACAGGCATCTACACCTGGTCCACCAAGAGTTAATTATTAAGTATCAATTATTCCTGGATCTGGTGCAAATTTCTAGATAACTGATCTTTTACAATTGCAATTCCAGATTTATAATGGATTTTGAAGATCTCCTCAACAATGCCCCTTAGAATTTGTTTCCAATCAAAATAACTTTGAGATTTTTCAAAGTGTCCTATATTCTCTCACAAACAAAAAAGCCTCAATCAGTTGTATCACCAGGGGAGGAAAGAATTTCACATATAGCATCTATGTACAGTGCATTCTCTTATTTGCAGAATTGAAAATTAGAACTGAGATGCACTATCAAGACATTGAAATGTGCATGCCATTTTGAAAAGTTCCAAATCATTATGGCTTTGATCTAAACATTCCCATGCACTCATAAGGAATGTTAATGTGCCAAAATGGGACAAAATGCAACACTCAATTTCACAGTGCTGCAAGTTTTACAACTTTGTTCTTCCCAAAGATTAAAGTTTAATATTTTAATTGTTTACATTGTTATAAATATTAAAAAAGCACTTTTCATAACTTACATACCTGCAAAGAGTCTATAGGTTCGTTGGACTTTGAAAATCTTACCCTTCACACCAGGAGAAAGGAGATCTGAAAGAAAAGGAATAGTTTAACAAAGCTTCTTAAGACTGGCCAGTTTGTTGTCATAACTAAGCTTTAACACTGTACTGTATAAGCAAAAAACTTGGGAAAGTCAGTGTTAAGATGGTGGTGATGGTGGTGGGGGCAGGTGCGGCACACATGATCAAGCATGGAAACAGACACTTCAGTCCAACCCGTCCATGCCGACCAGATATCCTAACCCAATCTAGTCCCACCTACCAGCACCCAGTCCATATCCCTCCAAACTCCTCTTCATATACCCATCCAAATGCCTCTTAAATGTTGCAATTGTACCAGCTTCCACCACATCCTCTGGTAGCTCATTCCATACACGTACTACCCTCTGCATGAAAAAGTTGCCCCTTAGGTCTCTTTTATATCTTTCCCCTCTCACCTAAACCTAGGCCCTCTAGTTCTGGACTCCCTGACCCCAGGGAAAAGACTTTGCCTATTTATCCTATCCAAGCCCCTCAATTTGGTAAACCTCTATAAGGTCACCCCTCAGCTTCCGACACTCCAGGGAAAACAGCCCCAGCCTGTTCAACCTCTCCCTGTAGCTCAGACCCTCCAACACTGGCAAAATCCTTGTAAATCTTTGCTAAACCCTTTCAAGTTTCACAACACCCCTCCGATAGGAAGGAGACCAGAATTGCTCGCAATATTCCAACAGCGGCCTAACCAATGTCCTGTACAGCCGTAATATGACTTCCCAACTCCTGTACTCAATACTCTGACCAATAAAGGAAAGCATACCAAACGCCGCCTTCACTATCCTATCTACCTGCGTCTCCACTTTCAAGGAGCTATGAACCTGCATTCCAAGGTCGCTTTGTTCAGCAACACTCCCTAGGACCTTACCATTAAGTGTATAAGTCCTGCTAAGATTTGCTTTCCCAAAATGCAGCACCTCATTTATCTGAATTAAACTCCATCTGCCACTTCTCAGCTCATTGGCCCATCTGGTCCAGATCCTGTTGTAATCTGAGGTAATCCTCTTCGCTGTCCACTACATCTCCAATTTTGGTGTCATCTGCAAACTTACTAACTGTATCTCTTATTCAGCTGAACATGAATCAAAAATCTAGTGGACCTGTGAATTCAAAATAGATAGTTCACATCATCTTATTAAGGGAGCATAAAAATCATAGAATTATAGAGGACAGAAGTCTATACTTGTTCCACTTTGCAGCACAGCACATTAGCCTTTAATGTCATGGCACTTCAATACTCATCCAATTCTCCTCCCAGGCAGTGCATTCCAGATTCCCACTACCTTCTGGGTGAAGATATTTTCTGCACATCCCCTCTAAACCTCTTGTCTTTCACCTTAAAATTAGATCCCATTCTTTGGCTATCCCTGATCAAACCCAATCCCCCCCAAATGGGTATTAATTCTCTGCTTTAGAATATTCTCCAACAGTTTGCCTTTCACTGATGAGATGTGTACTGGTCTGTAATTCCCTGGTTACCTCTACCACTCTTCCTAAAAAGCAGAACCACTTGAACTACCTTCCAGTCCGCCACGAATGAAAAAATTTCAGTCAGAGCCCCTGTAATTTACTCCCACATCTCCCACTACAGCCTGGGAAACAATTCATCTGGAAAAATGCAGAATAAAGATGCATTGTGTCTTACGTCAGTGAGATCTATTTTAGTAATTTACATTGGACCAATGCTACTTATATCTTTGAAAAGGCAAGAAACAGGGCCATGAATCTTCCTTTGTCAGTACAGAGAGTGTGGATTATAAAGGACACTCCCTCCCATATTTGGCCCCAATTCTTAAACCTGATGCCAGACAGATTACATTTATTCCATTTATCCTGACCTACTCTAACGAACCAGGTTATAGTCCAACAGGATTATTTGGAAGCACTAGCTTTCAGAGCACTGCTCCATTAGGTTACCACCTGATGAAAGAGCAGTGCTCTGAAAGCTAGTGCTTTCAAATAGACCTGTTGGACTATAACCTGGTGTTGTGTGATTTTTAACTTTGTACACTCCAGTCCAACACCTGCATCTCCAAATCATACTCTAAAACAGCATCATGTATCTTACCATGTTACACTCTAGCATCCTACCCACTCGGTACCCTACCCTTTCCATTGCCAAACCCTACCCCCATCACATTAATCTGTTGTACTTTAGGTTTGACAGCAGCTGTCAAAGTGGCTGTCAGGGACCTTAAATGTCAGATTATGTTTCAAATGTTCCCAGTCATCTTCGAACATAATGGGCCAGTTTCAGCAAGAGTGACAATCTTAAATAGTTCTGCACTATGAAAGGACCGCCAGAATGGAAGTTTGAGTCTGCACTGCGAAGGGAGCCATCATCGGAAACTCCCCTCACAAACACAGCTCCCTTCTCATGTGAAAAAACGGCCAGAGATGCAGTTTGAGATTGTCACCCCCTCAGAGAAAATGGTGTACAATATTCTAAGATGATGGTTTCAAATCTTCTTGGTGCAAACAAACAACCTTTGAATTGTGTGGAAAATTACTTCAAATAATATTTCAATGATTATTTTGTTTTGATCAAGTGGAAATGCAGGATATTCATATTGCTCTACTAGAAGACCACAGAATCTAGAGCAGAAGTGGGTCCAGTGAGTCTGCTTTGCTATTTAATGAGATCATGGCTGATCCGATCATTGTCATCAACTGCAATTTCCTGCTTTTCTCCCTTGCAACCCTGGATTCCCTTCAAAAGGTCAAGATTCCCTTCCATCGGAGTCTTGAATATTTTTAATAACCCAGTCTTGACAGCTCTGTGGTAAAGAATTCCACAGATTCATTATTCCCAGAAGAAATTTACTGGTAAATATTTGCATGAATCATGTTTCTATGATGTTTTTGGATATAAATATAATATTCTCTCAATGAGCAGTTTCCAATTATTTGCTTTTAAAGACAAACTCCATTTTAAACTCTATTCTTCTGTAAGCAAAACGTGAGTGAAATGAGAAGGCAATTGCAGCTTAGCTACCGTAAGCTACCTCTACAGCTCAGTTGCTACTTCAATTTCATAGCATGGTTGTAGATTTGTATCCTATATTTAGCTTCAATTGTAATGCATCATGGATGCTAGTTGATCAGGATTGGGTTTCATCAGCTGTTACAGAAAACACTGCTCCCTAAAATGGAGTGCAATAACACAAATCAGTTTAAAAGTAGGGGGAAAATGCTCTTTTTGAACTTCGCCATAGCCAAAAATCCTGATGTACTAATATATTGGTATTTTGTTAATTTGAATATCTTAGCAATTGTTATAGGAAACATGTAAATGTATGTTCATTTCAGGGGAAAAAAACCTAGCTTTCCATCATCCTGGCAGCTAAAGTGTACATATCAGTACATTATGCCGACACAATACTCTTCACTTCGATTATTGTTCCACTGTGCAAGTTTGCATTAATGACGACTTCCGAAGTTAGACCCTAGAATTTTGCAACTTGCTTCAATTGTTTCAAAGCGTCAGTTAATTCTTATTCAAACCAGATGCGACTAATTGGTAACACCCCTTTGTCAGAAAGATAGAGTTTGAATGCAAGATTTGAGCACAAAGTCATGAGTGACATTTCAATAGAGCGTACTGCACTGATGGCTGACTGATATCTTTCAGATGTGATTAGATTAGATTAGATTAGATTACTTACAGTGTGGAAACAGGCCCTTCGGCCCAACAAGTCCACACCGCCCCGCCGAAGCGTAACCCACCCATACCCCTACATCTACATCTACCCCTTACCTAACACTACGGGCAATTTAGCATGGCCAATTCACCTGACCTGCACATCTTTGGAGTGTGGGAGGAAACCGGAGCACCCGGAGGAAACCCACGCAGACACGGGGAGAACATGCAAACTCCACACAGTCAGTCGCCTGAGGCGGGAATTGAACCCGGATCTCTGGCGCTGTGAGGCAGCAGTGCTAACCACTGTGCCACCGTGCCGCCCATAGTGTAGCTAAAGGAAACATGTGATGTTGAATCAAAATCTTAACTTCTCTCCATAAAAGATCCACAGCTGTATTTGCAACAGTGGAATCAATCGTCCAAGTGGCTTGGCCAGTTATCACACAGAATAAATCTGGTAATTTATTTCACTGATGTTTATGCTATGCATAAATTGATTGCTATGATTCCTACAATAGAAAAATGATTATACTGCAAATTACTTGCAATGCCTCAAGATCACAAAAGGAATTATATAAAATGCAAAACATTTGCCTATTTCTACTACATTTGTCCAAACATTAAAAAATCAAGTACAATTTAACCTGAAAATTAATTACAGCTATTCTCAGCTGACTGCCAGTCCTTCCTGATAGGTGAATGCTTAAGTGTTAAAATATTCCTAGTGACATTGAGACTAATTCTTACATTTTGACACTGACATGATTGGCACATCTAAAGTTGCGATGTGCATTTATTGTATATCCTCGTTTGCCTTTGAGAAGCTATAGATGAGCTGCCTCTTAAACCATTTGCTGCAGCTAAACCACAACGCCATGAGGGAAGGAATTCCAAGGTTGTGACCCAGTGACACTGAAGGAACTTGCATACATTTCCAAGTCAGGATGGTGAGTGGCTTGGCGGGAAATTTGCAAGTGGCAGTGCTCCCATGTACCTGCTACCTTTGTCCCGCTCTATGGTTGTGGCCATGAGTTTGGAAGGTGCTGTTTAAGGAACCTTGGCAAATTTCTGTAATACATCCTGTAGATGGTACACACAACTGCTACAGGGAGTGAATGTTTGTGGATGCTGTTCCAATCAAGTGGGCTGCTTTGTCCAGAATGATATCCAACTTGTCAACGGAGCTGCACTTATCCATATAAAGTGGGGAGCATTCCATCACACTCCTGTCTTGCATCTTGTACATGATGGACAGGCTTTGGGGAATCAGAAAGTTACTTGAGGCTCAAGTATTTCTAAACTTTGACCAGCTCTTTGAGCTGCAGCACTTAAGGCTAGCCTAGTCCCATTTCCGACTTAACAATAACCTCTGATGCTGCTATGGGGGATTCAGTGATAATGCCATTGAAAGTAAGGGTGATTGCTAAATTCTCTCTTGTTGGAGATGATCATTGCCTGGTACTTGCGTTACATGAACTTTACTTGTCATTTGTCAACTCAAAATCTGGATATTGTCTAGATCTTGCTGCATTTGGACAGGGACTGCACCAGTATGAGCTGTCACAAATGGTGTTAAATATTATGTAGTAAATCAGAGAATAGCCCCACTTCTGACCTTGTGATAGAGACATGCTTAATGAAGGAACTGAAGATGCTTGTGTCTAGGACATCACCCTAAGGAACTCCAGCTCCAGGATATTCCTACTGGAGTGACTGATCTTCAACAACCACAACCAGTTTCTTTTGTTACCATTTGTGACAATTCATATTGGTGCACGCCCTGCAGTAAGATCTCGACAATATCCAGATTGAGTTGACAAATGACAAGTACAGTTCATGTCACACAAGCAGCAGAGTTTTTCCCCGATCCCCAAGACCCCATGTTTGGCTAGAATCCCTTGATGATATACTTGGTCAAATTTGGTCATTATATCAGGGTCAGTTACCTTCAACGGTGGAATTCAGCTTTTTTGTCCCTGTTTAAACTAAGGTTTTCATGAGGTTAGGACCTGACAGAACCTAAACTGAGCGTCACTAAGTAGGTTATTGTTAAACATGTTGTTCGACAGCACTGTCGAAGATACAAACAATCACATTGGCAGATTCTTCTGCTTTCCTTCTCATAACCATCAGTGAGATGTCCAAGCAGAGGATGTGGAATGTAGATGGTCATCATGTCTGACGTGCAATAAATTTTAAGGGAGAAATGAAGAAAGGAATAAGAGTTAGTTAGAAGACTGAAATATATTTGGGTGGGCGGGGGGGTCAGACTGAATATCTTTTTCTGGTGCTTTACCTTTCAATTCTTATTTTAGTTTCTTTCACATAGTGTTCAAATAAATGCCATTTAAGTTTACCAAGTGCAGAGTGACTCAACTCTGCCTGTCATAATTGTCAAATAGAAAGCATTTCAAGAGAACAAAAAAAATCAAATTGGACAATGATAACCTCAGTCCACAATCACAGATCACTATCTCACAATAAAACTTGCAAAGCCTTTGATCTATCTACCATTTCCCACAAAATGTGACATTCGAGATTCAAAACAGAGAAATAGCAGGTGTGGAATCCTGAGTTCTATGGTAAATGGCTGCACTGACATCATTTCAGTGTATAAGGACTTTTTTAAAAAAAAGCACAACATCTAGTATAACCAATCAATTCACCATTTTGCAGAAATATGCTACACTTACCCTTGCTTATTTCAAGGTCAATGGGGTAATCAATATTCTTGATCAATTTCTGGCATCCTCCAGTCTTTTCATAAATGAAACGTTTAAGATGCAAGACAAGAACAGGTGGCAATTCTTCTAAGGTAACACGACGACAAATCTCAACCTGAAACAGCAAGGGGAAATTAGTTTAGAGTCTTGAAGTAATTAAACATTCCCATACTACATGAGCAGTTAGCCAGTTAGACTATGAAAATTAATCCAGAAAGCAGTGAATACAACAATGTTTGTTTGGAAATGAGATCAATTTATTTTCCAAATTGCAGGATTTACTTAATAGTTAAATATCCAAGCCACCTGTAAAAGTAGAGTGTCTCCAAAATGTTCCAACACATTTTTATTTAGTGAATTTAAACACAAAGGTAGTGTGATAGACCAATTTCTTCAGTCACAAATTACATACAACTCCATTTTATCTTCCCTCATTTACTCAGACCACTTCCAGCTAAACCTGAACAACACGAATGTTCTATCTCTGCCAAAGGAAGGTAAATAAGAATCTGAAGGGTGGCACTCTTTGGTTCAAGACAGCGCTTAACTTAACACATGCCCCTCAACAAAGTCACAAAGATAATCTTTGGGGTCACAAGCTCCATTGTCTCAATTGCACAGGAGACTGGCAAGCTATTGACTCACTTACTCCTTTTCCATAAATAGCAAGGCATTGACAGAGAACCTAGCGGGCTCTTTAACCTCAGAAAACATCTTTGGCAGAGAGTACCGAGGGGGCCCTCGATGCTTAAGCATCTACTTGAAGACAGACAAGTGTAACTCAGTGACTGAGTGCTTGCAGTACAACATCGACAATGCTTCAAACATGATCCATTGATACTTCTGTGTTCAAAGCACTGGAATTAATAAGATAAATCTGCCGCAAAAAATTCCTAATTATGGTTTTAATTTAAAATGGTCAAAACTGCGACTGTGTTTACTTGCTGAGCATTTCAAATGTGAGCATTATCAGCATATGCGATGGAGATGGCATTCATGTTTCACATAATGAATAGAAAATGTAAGTTAACTGTTACAAGCTGATGAGAATAATAAAATGTTTATATACATTACTTGTAAGTTACAGGGTATACAAGTAGAACTCAAAGCATTCAGTTTAAATTTAAATAAATTTGATTTGGTTCTCATTTATAATTTGAATTCATTCTAGTTAGAAGTGTGTACCTCCTGTTTGGTTTTAGTGGTGTATCCCTGGACTGACTCCCTGGCCACCAAGCTTTCCAGAGCATCCTGCACTGTGCGAATCTTTTCGGACTGTATATCAAGCTGCAGTGAGAAGAACAGCTGGAGGGTAGCAGATTCCTTGGAGCTTTGCTGGTAAACCACAGATCTGGAAGGTGAGAAGTGAGGTTTTGAAACTTTGCACAATACTTGTATACAATAGTTAGATTTGCGATAATTCTAAAATCTCTGATGGGGAAGAAATAAGTAAGTAACTTGAAATTGCATTCAAAACATTTCAATTGATTCTGATCTATTTAAAACAGTTAACAGCCATCCTAATGTAACACCGTGGGGGTAACCATTGACCAGAAAATCAACTGGACTCACCAAACACAGTGGCTAGAAGAGCAGGTCAGCGGCAATGAATACTGAAGTAACTAATTTCCTTGATCCCAAAACCCTGTCTGCCATCTACAAGGTGCAACTTAGGAACTGATGAAATATTCCTAACCTGCCTGGATGAGTGCAGCTCCAACAAAACAAGAAGCTTGATAATCTAGGACAAAGCAACCCATTTGATTGGCACCACTTCCACAAGCAGCCACTTCCTCCGCCACCAGTGCTCAGTACAAACTGCTGCTACTATCTACAAGATTCACTACAGCAATTCAAAGGTACACAGACAACACCTTCCAAACTCTCAACCATTCCCATCTAGAAAAACAAGGGTAGTGAATACATTGGAACTACACCTAAACCCACACACCATTCGGACTTGGAAATAAATTGCCATTTCTTCACGGTCAGTCAAAATAATGGTATTCCCTCCCTAAGAGTATAGTGGGTTTGCCTACAGCAGATGGACTGTGGTGGTTCAAAAAAAAAAGGTAGTTCAGTACCATTTTCTCAAGGAGAACGATGAATGGGCAAGAAATGCTGGATTGCCAGCAATGTCCATGTCCCACAAATGAATAAACAAAACATATCTGAGTATGCTTCGGGATTAGTGGTGCTTGAAGAGCACAGCAGTTCAGGCAGCATCCAAGTAGCTTCGAAATCGACGTTTCGGGCAAAAGCCCTTCATCAGGAATAAAGGCAGTGAGCCTGAAGTGTGGAGAGATAAGCTTATGGATGCTGCCTGAACTGCTGTGCTCTTCAAGCACCACTAATCCAGAATCTGATTTCCAGCATCTGCAGTCATTGTTTTAACCTTATATCCGAGTATGCTGGTTGGCCAAGTGCTCAAAAACAAAACAGGTCATTGCCCCTCCTGATTATCTAACTCTTCTAAAATGACTCAGTGATTCCCTGGGAAAAATGTTTTAAAAACAGTTCCAAACATAAGGAGAAACAAACTTTACAAGGTAAAATATTTTAACTAATTATTTTAAAATCCTTTGCACAATGAATCTGATGGAAGAGAAAGCCCAACAGAAATAATGATTATTTTCAAAGTAAACAAATTGCTGGAAGCTCAGGTCTGGCAGCATCAGGTCACTGGACTTGAAACATTAACTCTGCTTTCTGTCCATAGATGCTGCCAGACCTGCTGAGCTTTTTCAGCACCCTTTGTTTTTGTTTGATTTCCAGCATCCACAGTTATTTTGGTTTTTACCATTCTGAACTGTTCTTCATCGTATCGATCCTTGGTGAAGCAAATATGGTTACTCAGCTTTTCTGTTTATATATAGGAGTATTCAAATGACATGGCTCATTTTTTAAGACTAGTTCTGGAACCACATTGCTGACTACTGTATTGCCTTCCTCTTTATTTTGGCAAGCACCTAAACAAAAAAAAATAAACTTCTGACTTTACACACTAGTCCTTCTATTCAGAAGCTCACATTGCCAACCTAAATGAGCTAAGTTCCCATCCATGCTAAATGGTGACAGCAACAGTAGGCTGTCAATTCACAAGAAAAATATTATTAATCCTTTGATAGTACAGAATTTGAACATTGCTGTACAGACTCAACTTGTTGAAGCTTTTCAACTTGCACACATCAGGACAATTCAGAAGTACACTAATATAAGGGGAAACCAACATTTATCCTGCATGAGAGGAGAATGCTGATTATTGAACAAGTAGTCATTGGTAGAACTGATGCCATGGAGAAAATAGAGTGTTCACCACACTGGCTGCATTTCTGCCATTGAAGAACATTTGCTGAGTAATCCAGAGAGTGCAAAGAAATATGCTGACAACCAGTTTAGACTGCACAAATGGGATCACCGCCATGTGCTTATATATAGAAGGTTGCATTAATATACATCTAATCTGCACTTCAATTCTCCAACAGAAGACAATTCTTCTTTCTTAAATGGGGAACTCCCTTAATTTTAAACAGTACATGGACAAGTCACAAAAATCATTAAACTTGCAGTAAAGGTATCAAACAATTATTATAGGTCATTCATAAATGAAAGTTCAGAGCATACACTACCTGATGTGTCCACCAAAGA
The DNA here is from genome assembly GCF_047496795.1 of Chiloscyllium punctatum. Taxonomy (NCBI): domain Eukaryota; kingdom Metazoa; phylum Chordata; class Chondrichthyes; order Orectolobiformes; family Hemiscylliidae; genus Chiloscyllium; species Chiloscyllium punctatum. Next base: position 22,040,334 of record NC_092764.1, read on the forward strand.
CATCAGTGATAGGGGTTCGAATGAAGTCAGACTGCCGAGTAACAGATGTTTTATTTCGGGGTCCTACTTGTTCCCATTCATCCTCACTGCCTTCACTTTGCTCCTCCAAGTCTTCTTCAACTCCTTGTTGCAAATCAGGTCCATTTGAAACAACATTTCCTAAAGTAAGCATAAAAAAAACAAGATAAACCTCACCAGCTGTTTACTAACTACATTCAGTATATGCCAGCATCTGTGGTGATAGGAATTTTGAAAAAAAAAGTCACTTCTTTGCTTTACGCATGTCAGAAGCACACTTGGGCTCAAATTCTCACCAAGAAAGCAAGCACCTCCAACATTTGTCTGTAGGTTTGGCCCAACATTTCAACTCCCCCTCCCACTCTGCCGAGGACATGGAGGTCCTGGGCCTCCTTCACCACTGCTCCCTCACCACCAGACGCCTGGAGGAAGAACACCTCATTTTCAGCCTCAGAACACGTCAACCCCAGGGTATCAATGTGGACTTCAACAGTTTCCTCATTTCCCCTTCCCCCACCTCACCCTAGTTCTAAACTTCCATCTTAGCACTATCCCCATGACTTGTCCTACCTGCCTATGTCCTTTTCCACCTATCCACTCCACCCTCTGCTCCCTGACCTATCACCTTCATCCCCTCACCCATTGTACTCTATGCTACTTTCTCCCCACCCCACCCTCCTCTAGCTTATGTCTCCACGCTTCAGGCTCACTGCCTTTATTCCTGATGAAGTGCTTTTGCCTGAAACGTCGATTTCGAAGCTCCTTGGATGCTGCCTGAACTGCTGTGCTCTTCCAGCACCACTAATCCAGAACTGAGATGATAACTGCCGAGATTGGATTTGTCCTGCTTGGTGGAAAGGATATACTTCTACAATTGTCCACAGGTGTGGAGAAATACCAATGTTATAACTATGTTAGAATTCCTAGACGAAGGACACGGCTAGTTCCACAGTAAGTGTCTTTGGCACTATAGCTAGTATATTGTCAGAACCAACAGCCTTTGATATATCTTCTACAGATCACAGTTTCCTGGCCTGCACAGAGCAAACTAAATTGACAAAGGGATGGCCTTATAGAATGGTGCGACCTCAGGAGATGACCAAGATGAATCAATTTGGAACTCCTGATTAAAGACTGTTGCACATTTGCTGGACTCAACTATTGTTTTCGGTGGCAATATTGATGAACTCTTTTGCCCAGTTGATTGTTTAATTGTCTGCCACCAATCACAACTGGATGTGACATGACTGCAGAGCTGTGACCTGTTAGTTGGAAAATCTGTTAATTTGTCTACAGTATATTAATTCTGCTGTTTAGCACAACATCCTGATGTATGGTTTAGTTTCATGAGGTTTCATTTCATTTCATTTTCAGGTACTCCTGATGGTGTTTCTCCTGCAGTCACTCATACTCCTCAATGAAGCAGTGCTGATCCGCTGGCTTGTAAGGAAAGATGTTGCACCCCAAGGTTACAGTAATAGTAATATACAGTTCTGCTGCCAATAATGGTTTTAGAGGATTATGAATGCTCAGCTTTGAGCTGCTAGAATGATTCAGAACCAAATCTAAGTTAGCACACTGGGAGTACAATATGGAGAGAAGCATGCAAGTATGACCTTGAAAAGTCTGGCAGCTAGCCACTGCTACCAATACTATCATGGACTATTTTTGTAATTGGACAGCAGTGGAGAACGACTTTTCCTCTATTCTCTCACCATGTATTGCAAAGCCAATCTGGTAGCACTTAGCATATTATGCTGAGCCATTCTTCATGATGGACAATGAAGTTCTCCCCTCTTCAGCATACATTCTGTACTCGCTATCCTCAGTCCTTTCTCCATACGATGTTCAACATGGAACAATACGGATTTGAGGTACTGCAGCTTAATGAGGGTAATTGATAGTAATCAGTAGGAAATTATCTTGTTCAACTTTTCTCTGATTTTGAGACTTCGTAACATCCAGAACAAATGTTGAGGATCCCAGGCAACACTCCCTTCTATAAACCATTATGCTGCCTCCGTCTCCAATAAGTCTGTCGCACTAGTTGAACAAAACATACTGAGGGAGGGAGGAGGAGGAATCAGAGATGGTGGATAAAATATATTGTTCTGCTGTTATGATATCTGATTGGTATCTTGCTAATAAGTTGTCACGGTGATGGCGTCAAAACAGAACAGTATGCAAGATTTTAGTGATACAGAACAGTGTGATGGGGTTACATGCAGCACAACATGAACCCAGGATCATGGTTGAGGCTGTCCTCATGGGTAATATGGGAGGTAGGAGGAGGAATCGGAGATGGTGGATAAAAGATATGGTTCTATTGGTATGATAATAGATAGTTACCTTGCTATTCTGTGGGAGAGATTTCCCAAATATTTCAGATTTATTGAATAAAATATTAGTGAGGATGCCTTTGCAGGGTGGATTGGGCTTAGTATGTCTTAGTGTGTCCACTTAGAGTCTTTCCTGATGAAGGTTTTATGCCCAAAATGTTGATTCTCCTGCTCCTTAGATGCTGCCTGATGTGCTGTGCTTTCCCAGCACTACACTTTCGACTTAGTGTGTCCACTGTTTAGGTTGATGTTGGATGCTTCACTTCATATTATTCTTAATTCATGTATCACTTAAATAGAAGCAAGTGGCTTGTTGTGCATTTCACAGTGGAGGGTCTGAAACCACATGTAGGTAACAAACAGGTAAGAGATCACTTCCATTCCTGAAGGACATTAGCTAATAGATTTTTACTGCAATCCTTGCAGTTTCACGGTCACCATTACTTACGCTCACTTAATTCCAGATTCTTTTTAGCAAGAAAATTTTAACTGTACACCTACTACAATGGAATTTGAACTCATGAATGCTTCATCAATGCTTGCCTCTGATCATCATTCTCATAACAAAGTACATTATTTCTAAATTTAAGCTATGGTTGAAAATCGACCATTGGCCTGTGGAATGCTGAAGTAGCCTAGAGAAGCCATGCGGCTTTTTCTGACATTTTTTATTCTATTAAAAGGGCTTAAAAATCTTTGAATAATTCTTGATTAAAAGTGACACAGAAAACTAGCTTGCAACTCCCAAGAAATTACACACATGCCTGCTGATTAAAGTTGATATTTTCATGACATGCAAAAGACATCTTTTAAAAACAAATTCAGTGCTACGTATGAACAAATATTCAACAAAAAGCTTAAACTAAAGTTAAAGAGTTTTTTTTAAACCTCTGGGTTCTGTATGTGTACGGAAACAAATACTAGAATAATGCTAATGTATTATGGAAGGTATTTCTCCACATCTTGGCAGACAACTTTCTTTATGGTTAAATTGCTATCTACTGACTTTAGAGTGGCAAAATAGCCTGTACTTTACAGGCAGAAAGCAGGCAGCAGAAACCCTTGTTCCAACACCTCTATCTTTAAAAACAAATAGCTACATGCTTCAAATCTGGATCAGGGAGGTGGGCTGGAATGGCAGTCAGGTTGCACGATTTGGGAAATAGTAGAGAAGGCTGCTAGTTCAGCCTGTGGATTCCAGCACGTGCTTGAAAGCTTGAAAATAAAAATAAAACACAAAACTTTCCTGGACTCATCTCCTTATTCTTCGTGCCAAATCCATGCCAATTAAAGACCTATATCCACTCCCATGCCTCACATACTCCAGGCTAGTCTTTGCTCATCCAATTACCCCAGATGGTCCCACATGCCCCAGACAAGCTGTGGATGCGTCAGTGTTGGACTGGGGTGGAAATAATCAAAAGTCACACTGCACCTGGTCATAGTCCAACAGATTTATTTGAAATCACAAGCTTTCAGAACACTGCTTCTTCATCAGGTGAAGTGGAGAGAAGCACACAGGCACAGAGCTTATAGGCAAAGACGTAATTGCAAGAAAATTCCAGATAATTGAGAGAGTCAAATTATAGTACAAAAGTCTTTGCAGGTGATAAAAAGTGTCTAGTGTAAGTAAAGTGTCTACAGTGAAGGGATGATGTATGATCCAATTAAGTAAGGCAAAAATCAAAAATAAGTGTGTGCTAGAGACAAACCAAATCGCCAGGCAGGAATGTTCCCTTCCAGATGGGGAACATCTCAGTGGCTAAGGATATTCACCTCCAATCTTCAGATAAGCATTCTCCAAGGGGACCTTCGAGATACACAACAATATGGAATCACAGAGCAGAAACTGATAGCCAGGTTTGGTACCCATGAGAACAGCCTCAACCATGATCTTGGCTTCATATCGCGCTACACGTAACCCCACCACACTGTTCTATATCACTAAAATCTTCCTTCTGTTCTGTTTTGACACTATCACCTTGATAACTTGTCATCTCTACCTGAATTAGTTTGTACAGTTTTGGATTACTTTGGTTAGACCCTTGTCATGCAACTCTTATACATACCATACTATTCCAGCCATTTGGTTTGTCTCTCTCACCATCTTATTCTTATTATTTTAATTACCCCTCTGTCTCAATTAATCAGATTATACATTATCTCTTCACTTGCTGTTTAGCTGTTGCCAACTTACTCTCACCATTTGACACTTGATTATGTGCAAAGACTTGTCATTCAGCCCGTCGACATTTCACTCACACCATTTGTACTATCTTTTATCACTCAATTACCTGGAATTGCAATTATCTCTCATCCTATTGATTTTGTGCCTATGCACTTCCCTCCACTTCACCTGATGAAGAAACAGCACTAAGAAAGTTTGTGATTGCAAATAAACCTGTTGAACTAGAATTTGGTGTCATGTGACTCCTGATTATGCCCCAGACAAATATATGCCCATCTCCAACAAACCTTCATACTCTCAAATACCCCCCCCTAGCCCTTTAAAGCCATTATGCTAACTTAGTAGCAACTCATATCAGCTTTCCTCTCCAAGTCAACTCTCACTGTATGCAGTCAATGCTACAGTGGTGCGGGAAAAGCACAGCAGGTCAGGCAGCATCCGAAGAGCAGGAAAATAGACATTTCGTGCAAAAGCCCTTCATCAGGAATGAGGCTCACAGTATGCGTCATGGGCATACCTCAGGCTGCATGCTGACAAAAAATAAAGTTGCAAAGATTTAGTATCTGTCAAAACAAACATTTTACTCAAGTACTGAACCCCTTAAACACTTAATCCCTGATAATAACAAATAGCTGTAGCCATCAAATTGCTCACCTGGTAGGCACCCTATTGTGATGACAGTTTGGGAAAATCAGTCTTGTACTGCAAATCCTATCATGGCTTATGGTAGTTCCATGACAAATTTAGCAGTCTCACACAACCTCATCCCAGTCAAAGCACTGGAAGTTGTTGACGACACCAGTGTTATCAAGCAGCCCTTGCTTAGCAATAAGCTATTCACCGATGGTCATTTGGGATCTGTCACAGCCACTCAGCTCCTGACCTCATTACAGCTTTGGCCCAAACATGAACAGAAAAACTTGTGGGATCGTGTTGAAATAACGACCAAAATCACTGTGTGGCGAAAATAACCTCAGTCTTCAGCAACCACAAGTTCAAGGCAACAATAGAATCCCAAAATACAATTCTTACAACAGCCTCTTTATACATATATTAAAATTCCACTACTATAGCGTTACATTGCTTTATCTATAGTACACAATGGTTTGAGGGGTTTCTATTTTGGGAGACAGGAGATAGTTAAAACATGTGCTAAGTGCTGGCTGCTACATATGATAGGATTAAGTTTGTCTATCCAGTCTGCTTGCATAATTAAGAGGTGTTAGCTCCTTTGTCTTTTAAAAAATACTATGTTTATATGCTCAAATATTGTACCTGTACTTAACAAAAGAATAAAGGATATTAAACTGATTACTGCAGCTGGGTTGAGAGATTTGTTTACTATTTGCCAGTGTGAGTTTCACTCATTCATGCAATTTTACAAAGCGCTGTTTTCACAGTTAGTTTCCTAAAGGGGTAATGGGCCAGTTAGAAGGTATTTAACAAGTACACACTAATTGGAAAAAAATGTTTGTCGTTCTGTATACCTATTCAGGTCCAAGAGACGGTTGCTAAGAGCGGAGTAATGTTATAATATTTCCATTGCTTTGGATAGGTCATGGAGACATGATGACAAGGAAGGTATTGTTCTGAATAGGTTAATAGTCTTTGATATTTATTTAGATGTAGCTTTTGATGTAAATAGGTCTGATAAGTGTTGAACATACAAAGGAACAGTAATGGGTTTGGAAGTATTGCCTTAATTTCATTCCAAAATATACTACAGAACCATAGTTTTACAAATAAATGAATGAAACAGTGTTATAGTAATGAGTTATGAATGAATGAAAAGGGGACATGATGTTAGCTTGTGAGTGGGCTAGTAAAGGAGTTATGAATGAATAAACACGATGGGCTTGAGAGTGGGAAACATAAAGCACTTGTGAGTAGGCTAATGAAGGCACGAAGAATACAATATCTCACAAACTGATCTAGATAAAGTGATGTGATAGTGAGTGCCAATGATAGACATTAGACAGCATTTGATTGTGTGGCATCAAGGACCAAACAAACTGGAGTTGACGCGATTAAGGAATAGCATTACTTGCTGCTTTGAGTCATAGCTAGCATAAAGATGCTTAGGGTTGTTGGCAGTCAGCCACCTCTGCAGGAGCTCCTCAGAGTAGTGGCCTGATCCAACCATCTTCAGGTGCCTCAATGACTTTGTCAATTATCATGTCATCGTACTTGACTGGACAGTTACAAAAGTAGATTAGATTAGATTAGATTACTTACAGTGTGGAAACAGGCCCTTCGGCCCAACAAGTCCACACCGCCCCGCCGAAGCGCAACCCACCCATACCCCTACATTTACTCCTTACCTAACACTACGGGCAATTTAGCATGGCCAATTCACCTGACCTGCACATCTTTGTGACTGTGGGAGGAAACCGGAGCACCCGGAGGAAACCCACGCAGACACAGGGAGAACGTGCAAACTCCACACAGTCAGTCGCCTCAGGCGGGAATTGAACCCGGGTCTCTGGCGCTGTGAGGCAGCAGTGCTAACCACTGTGCCACTCATGATCGAATAATCTCCACCTCCCTGCATGTGTGCAGTTACAACACTCAACCAGCCTGATACCATCTAGGTTAATTCAGCCCACTTAATCAGACACTCCTTAAACATTCACTCCCTCCATTTCTGACCACCATAACTGACATGTGTATCACATACAAAGTTGACTGCAGATATCAGACAAAGCTTCTTTAAGACCATTTTCAAAGCCTGCAACCAACATGAAAACACCATCAACCACAAGATCCTCAAATCACATCTGCCGGTCTTGAAAATATATTGACTTTTCGTTTTTGCTGAGCAAAATTTTTAAAAGCCTCATAACAAATGCTCTATGAGAATTCCTACGCATGGATATCAGTGGTTTCAGTGGTTGTAGGCAGGTCACCACCACCCTCAGCAGTCAGGAAGAGACAATAAATGCTGCTCTTGTATAGCCTTGCTATACTTGTATCTCATGAACTAATAAAAACAAAATCATTTTATGAGTAACTAATGCAGCTGCAGAAAGACACATCACTCAAGACAGTCAATCAACCTTTAGAAGAGCAGAGAGAAAGCCTATGAAGTCATTCATATTCATTTCCCAAAGCTCCTCAAAGAGGTAGACCCACCATCAGGTGCTGAGGGAAAGGTGCAGATGTACGGACATGTCTTGACAGAAAAGGCCACTTTCTTTGATTCAGGTGATTTGACAGGCTAATTCAAGCATGTCAATGGCTGCTGAGTCTATGGGAAGACAGATCTTAAATGGTCTTCTCTTTACTAGTTTCTTTGCTGCGCAGGATAACCATCTCTGGAATAAAGGAATGGAGCTGCCACTTCATGCTGACATGTGTATCCACAGTATCTAAAGTCATGTTTTGGCACGGTGAATTTAAGGCTGTCAATAATTCGTCATTTTGAATTTGCATATGATTTAAGGATATCATAATATTCTTTTCCATGCAAGTTCTTCAAATCTTTCAAAAAGGTTTTGTTTCTTTTTGACAGTGTCAGGATATATAAATTTCATTCCACGATATAGCCATCAATTAAAAACAGCATCTAAATCACTCACTACACTTACTTTCACACTGATTGCTTTGTTTGTTTAAATATTACTGTTTACAATTCAAAAGCAATTAAATGGATATGAATTGTTGTGATTATCTGACCACATGGGGCATTACATAAATGTCAGTTCTTTCATTCTCTAAGTATATTCTGCACAAACCAATTTCAGAACCACTATGTGTAAGTAATAAATTCAAAGTCACAGAAACTGATGACACAAAAAATTAATAAAAATAAACAGGCTAAGAAAAATTTAAATCAGTGACATTTAGTTGTTTTACAAAGCATAGGTAATTTGCCAATAAACATTCTGCCTATCAACTGTATTGCAAAAATTCAAACCTAAAGCATTTCAACTGAAGTTATAATTTCTTTGTGCAATGGTGCAAATTACCACATGACTGGAAATGTCTGATGGTCAATAGCAGACGTGAGCTTTAAAAGTCAGTGACATTGTGTGGCAGTTGTAAAAATTCTCAGCACTGCTGTATCAGAGAAGTCTTCGATACAAAGGATTTGTTTCATGGATTTTATGAGCAAAAGTATCTTTCTATACATTGCATAAGTAATAACTTATTTTGGGATCATCATATGATCATACGCCTTTCTACTCTTCATGATCTGAAGGATTACCAATACCGAGCATTCTACACTTGAACTTTGAACATGATCAAACAGGAGTTAGTCAAAAAGAGAATAAATGTTTCAACAAAAGTTTGATGTAAAATACAATGGATATGGTAATTACATTATAAATTATCTAGATTCAGCAATCTTGAAATTACTGTAAGCCCCTAAAGGTAAAGTCCTGATTGTCCTACTGGATCATAGAGTTTCTCCCTTGATACACAACTGGTGCTGCTTTAACTTGGGGGTCACCACATCCCGGGCGACTAAAGTAGTTGAGAAGGCAAATCCTTCTTGATGACCTCAGCCAGTGTGGTAATTTAACCCACACAGTTGGCATTTCTTTGCATCACAAGCCAGCATCCAGTCAACTGAACTAACCTACCTCCTGACTAATAGTGTAACACCTCAAGAAACCACCAAGTATATGCATAAAAGGCTTATGTTAAGTTTATCCATGACTTTTAGGCTTAAAAAGCATTTTTTCTTTTACAAAAGTTGACTCTAGAATATCAGGGATCAAACCATGTCATAATAATAAATTAATTATTGTAGTTAATCAGGTCCATTCATTTAAAGGCATGTACGGAAAGCTTAATACAGGCGCACAATCCTTTACCCGAAATGCTCAGGACCAGCTGGTTTTCAGAAGTCAGAATTTTTCGAATTTCAGAATAAGTGACAGCTTGATGGTGAAATGTTTAAAAACCTTACTGGAGCAGCATGACTCACTTAGTAAAACAGGTATCGAGAGAGAATTGAGGCTTGCCTGTGAAGGGCCATGCACCCACACGTCGCATCTCAGAGACACACATTGAGTGGGTGTCAACTTGGGTTAACTATTTGCATGCCAAACAACCTTGTTAATAAGAAAAAAAGTTCACAAAAGAAAACCTTCGGGCTTTGGAGCATATCGGATTTCGGATAAAGGGTTGTCTACCTGTATTAGTTCTCTGACAATTCCAATGGCAACCATTTAGCCAATCAACATTGCTAAAGTGCACCAAATGATCTATCACAGTGCGTTCATAAAAAGAACAAATAGGCAGCTCAGGTTCAACTAGAGAAAAATGGTGAACGTGATTAAGAAAAATGGTTAAGAATGGGTTAACATGGGCAAAATAGCCACATCACCACCCATGAAACCATCCAAGTTTAGGCCCTCAAAGTAAAGATGGGCAATATTTTAGAATTCAAGTCTAACCAGAAGGGGCACAAGATTCAAAAAAGCACAACTTCGTAGTCATGAAGCAAATACAAATTTTATAGCATATCACTCAAGTTTAATAGAACCACAAGATTCTCCTGATTTGAGAGATCACCCAACATCGGCATAGTAACTAACCGTTGCAGTCTTAAATGCTGCTTAGCCTCAAATGTGTGGGTAACTATCCCTCAAGCAAAATATCCAGAAAGTGCAGAACAATTGTATGTTGGAAAGTGAAAAATAAAATACAGAGAAAAAGGTAGAAATAAAAATGAGTACTTCATTTGTAATGAGTAACAGATACATGGAATGACCTTGCTCCCAATATTGGCAAAACTTTTTCAAAACTTGAAATACTGTGTGCACTCAACAATACCTCCCAGCACCCAAAAGAGAAAATGCTGGAAAATCTCAGCAGGTTTGGCAGCATCTGTAAGGAGAGAAAAGAGCTGACGTTTCAAGTCTAACTGACCTTTTGTCAAAGCGTTGACAAAGGGTCAGTCAGACTCGAAACATCAGCTCTTTTCTCTCCTTACAGATGCGGCCAAACCTGCTGAGATTTTCCAGCATTTTCTCTTTTGGTTTCAGATTCCAGCATCCGCAGTAATTTGCTTTTATCCTTTTTTTAATACCTCCCAGCTGGTGTTCCCTCAGAGCAGTGGAGTCAGGGTCAGTGAATATTATAAAGGTTGAGTTAGATTGATTTCATTGCCAGTCAAGATGCAAGGCTATGTGGGAAGACAGAAGAGGCCACTATCACATCAGTCACAATCTTATCAAATTGTGCAAGAGCTAAGGGGCCAGGCTGCCCTATTTTTTGTTCCTAATTCATCCTAACACACATACAGTTGACAATTACTTAAAGAATGATATCACGTTTATCAACACTGTCAATAATGATGTGGACAAAGATTATGTAAATTATGTTGCACACCCAAGCTATTGGGACAAATTATTTGGTGACTCAAATAATAATTAGAGCAGTTTTGAAGGCTTTAGTGTTATGTGTCAATAATTAAATTTGTATGGCATGAGTTTAAACGTTCATATATTTGAAATGCTAGAGAATTAATACTATCTAAACTCTACAGTGTTATTGCTTTTTACATGATAATATTGCAAGAATCTTTTTGGAGTTCAAATCAAGTATGCAGGTTAATCACTTAAAGACATTACATTGGCGTGATGGTTCTTCATTTAAAAGACTGGCTTGGCACATTCAACTTTTACAAGATACACATCAATCACATTTCAGGAAACTATTTCAAAATTCTGGGAAGAGATGGGGAACTAAAGGTCACTTACTTTCATCCTGAGGAGTAATCAGTTTTTTCAGCGCCAACATTTCTTCATGAAGACCATTTAAAATGAAACCCAGATATTCTTCTGCATCCTCTTGCCGACCCTATATGAGAAAATAAGGTCTATTAATTAGAACATATTTTTTAAAAGCAGGCTAAAAAAAAGATTAAAAGTTTCAGCAGGAAAAAAAAATGTTTATTTTACTACCTCAACGTAAACAGAACTTTTCAGATTGCACCAAGGTTTTCTATTGAATAAATTAATTCATTTCTGAAGCAATGACACAAGTATAACTGCAGCAGCCAGCTTGCACATCAAGGCCCACAAACAGTAAAGAGATGAATGGTCAATTAACTCAAGTTCTGTTCATGAGAAAGGTATGAAGTACGACCGAGACAATATACTGCTCCATGCCAGGTGAGTAGTTTAAAGATCTTCAGCAATCACATGGCTCATTGGAACACAGAAACACTGATTCAATTCAACATTTCATACAGCACGTGTTCATTACTACAATGGACAGTCAACTCTGATGTAGTCCTCCAGTCCTGGAATAATGCTTAAACCTACAATGTTCCAATTCAAAGACATGTACTTCTTCAGTTGGTATATTTGTTTCAAATGAGACTTTGGCGATAGAATATCACACAAGTAGAAAAGAAAGCTTAACTGGATTTTCAGGAACCCCTGATACAGTCATGGAGTCATCATAAGCATTGAGCCCATGCCAACACACCGTAGAGCAATCCAGTCAGTTCCAATATAACACATGTAACAGTTTTGTCAAGGAAATGTTTTTTAAACATTTATTGCAGTCAACTTGCTAAAATTAGCAGTCTCCCAGAATACACAGAAAAGACGTAGCATGAGTGTGCCAGATGGTGCAGGCTGTAGTTAGCGCAGCTATTTATGAACCTGATTTCTGGAGTACAATCTGACCAAAACAAGCAATAGGTACAGAGTGTATACAATGGATGCGATTACAACTACAGTACCTTTGCTAAGAGCAGGTCATCTGTGTAAGAAGAAAGAGGATCCTCAGTTGAAGAGAACATTATTACCAAGCCAGGGGATATGCTTTATATGATATCCTTTATTTTTCAGAGGCATTTTAAATGAATCATTTTGGATGGAATGGCCAGACTTAATTGAAACCCACCAGTGAATTGTTATTACGTTTATTCATGAAAACATACACTATGAATTGAAGCTCTAAAGTAAATATGGTTTTGAGTCATAGAACATAGAACAATACAGCACAGAACAGGCCCTTCGGCCCACGATGTTGTGCCGAACTTCTATCCTAGATTAAGCACCCATCCATGTACCTATCCAAATGCCGCTTAAAGGTCGCCAATGAATCTGACTCTACCACTCCCACGGGCAGCGCATTCCATGCCCCCACCACTCTCTGGGTAAAGAACCCACCCCTGACATCTCCCCTATACCTTCCACCCTTCACCTTAAATTTATGTCCCCTTGTAACACTCTGTTGTACCCTGGGAAAAAGTTTCTGACTGTCTACTCTATCTATTCCTCTGATCATCTTATAAACCTCTATCAAGTCACCCCTCATCCTTCGCCGTTCCAACGAGAAAAGGCCGAGAACTCTCAACCTATTCTCGTACGACCTACTCTCCATTCCAGGCAACATCCTGGTAAATCTTCTCTGCACCCTCTCCAAAGCTTCCACATCTTTCCTAAAAGTCCTCACCAAAGACTTGGCAAATAATCCAAGCTTAGTGAAGATGATATCTTTCAGTAGAATAGAGTAAATGGAGGCTTTGTCTATGCCCATAGGTAGATGTAAAAAGATCCTAAGACATAATGGCTAGCTAAAATCAACAAAGGACAAAGCATAGCTTCAACAGCTATTTAAAAAAGCAATGTTAATTTCTACAGAACCAATGTTCACTTTAAGTCAATGGAAATGATGATGGAAAATAAGGGGTGATAGATAAATTAAAAAGTGTTATTTCACATCAGTCTTCACTATAGGAGGATATAAGTAACCAGCCCAGAAATAGCTGTCAATCAGGAATTTAAACTGTGGGAGCAATTTGAGACAATCAGCAAAGTAGCACTAGCAAATTGTTCGAACAGCTTCAACTCTTTATGGCTTTCATCCTACAATGTTAAATGTAGCTAGTTAGAGAACTGATGCATTAGTTCAATTTTTCCAAATTCCCTGGGTTCAGCTAAGGTTCCATTAGATCGTAAAGTAGTGAATGCAACCCCTTTATTCAAAGAGGATGGAGCAATAGAGAGGAGGATATTATATGACAGTTAGTTTAGCATCAAGTATAGGGCACATGTTAGTAGCTATAATTAAAGACATCATAAGAGGACGCCTAGATAAATTCAAGGTGATCAGGCAAAATAACTGTGACTTTGTGAAAAGGAAATTTGGTTTAACCCACTTATTCAAGTTTGTTTGAAGCAGTAATATGCTCGGGAACCAGTGTTTGTATAAAACTACATTTCAGAAGTTATCCGAGAAGGTGCCACAAAAGGTTATTGTGGAAAAATAAAAGCTCAGTGTAGGAAATAAGATACTGGGCATGACAGGAGACTGGCTTACTGCACACTATACTGATCACTTTATTTAAAGGAAGATGTAACTGTAATGGATGCAGTTCAGAGAAGGTTTGCTAGATAAATAGTTGGAATGGGTAGGCTGCCCAATGAGGAAAAGCTGGACAGACTCAGTTTGTATCTGTTGGAGATGACTCAAATGAAACATACAAGATCCTGAGGGTACCTAACAGGTGGATGGGAAAAGGATGCATCTTTTGGTGGGAAAATATAGAACCATGGGTCACTGTGTTAAACAGGTGAGCCTAATTTTTAAGTAAAGATGAGGAGAACTTGCTTCTGTCAAAAGAGTTGGGTATTTTTGAAACACTTCCTCAAAAGGCAGAAACTTTTTACTATTTTAAGGCAGTGACAGACAGATTATTGATAAGTAATGGTGCAAAAGGTTAATCGGGGTAAGCAGTAATGTGCAATTCAAGTTAAATTAATATCAGCCATTATATTATTGAATGACAGTCGGCTTGAAGGAACTTTTGCTCCCAAAACATGTTCACATTCTATCAATGTTTCGGCCCATATTTCTCTCTCAACCATCATAGCAAGAATTTTTTCATTTTGGTAATTGTATGACTTGACCATGTATAAACTTGTTGCTCCCTTTCCATGAATTACAAAAGCAACGGCAACGTACTTCTTTTGTTGTGAGGCACTTTGAAACATGCCATGGACACTTTTTTATGCAAGTTTGTCTTTCTGTACGGTTTGCAATGTAGCAGCAATGAAGGACCTGAAGTGACAACTAAATGGTGTAAAAGTCAGAGCTTTTTAAAAGTGAGGGTAGGGATCTCAAAGTGAAGTATGGAGCTGAAATTTGGGATATGCGGTCTCCGTTGCACCAATGAATGTCATGGAGCTCTCTTTCTAACACAGTCACCACAGGTCTCCCACCAATCCCCTCACACTATCACTAGGGGTTACTTGACAATTTTCAAGACTCAAAACAAGGTCACCAAGGCCTAAGTTTAGAAGCACTTGTGTAGACACTAAAATCCATTCTAACACAGAAATGAATCTCATGGAAAAAGCATTCTCTCTGTTGTGAGTTATTCCTTACTTGTGCTAGGATAATTAGGTCTCAAGATAAAATGTTGGTCGGTGGCACATGCAACTAAGTGCTGAAACTGTAGCTTGCCTTTTTGTGAGAAATTGTTAAGTCTGAACTACATATAAACTGGATAAAATGCCTTGGTGTGTTCTGAAAAACTAGGCATCATAATTCTCACAAACTGTGCTGCTGAATTAAAAGATGATAATATAATAGTAAATTTATTCTGCTAAGCCTTATCAAGTTCATAGGAATGCAACTAAAGGTTTTTAAAAATTAAAGGTTTGAAGGCCACTGCACGTTGTCTACCACACTCTTAGGGAGGTCTACAGTGAAGGAACTCAATCTTATTTCAGATTTTCATTTGCAGGACTTGTTACATTACAACCATTGACATCAAGTTGGAAAGAGGGTTGAGTGGCTTCAATATAAATTAGCTTGTACTCTACAAAAAGAGTACTTGTAACTGATTTGCAGGATTGGTGCAAAGTCAAATTTCAAATTTAACCCATGTGCACAAAATGTTACCTTTGCTGACATTTTCACTTGCGTAAATCAGCTCCATAATTGACAACAGATGACTAATGATAAAGTAGTACAACAAAAAACACCCATTAAAGCATTTTCCAAAAAGGCACAGACACACTTGTAAGTTTACATTACTTGTCTGTGAATAGACAAACAGATACCACAAGACATAGTTCCCTTGCACTGTGAGAAACCAAAAGATATCAATTACATATGGCAGCACAGTGATGTATAATGCTGGAGCTCCAAAAAGTGCATGTGAAGATGTTACAAGATATCCATGACTCCCAGCAGTAGATTGGGGAATGGGGAGAAGGTTAGAATGAATTCCAAATCTTAATAAAGTGGAGTCACTCTGATTTTTCGAGAAGGCAGGAAGGTGAGACAGCCATTACTCTCATTCACCTAACAGCTGACACTGCACCAGCAATAAACAGTGATATGGAGCAGGTCTCTCGTACTTCTCAAATCAGGAAAAAGGGATTTTAATATATAGAAACTTGGGGTGGGAATATTAAATACTTGGTTGCAGACAGACAGTCGAAAACAACTAATGATTAGTAAAAAATACCTTTCATCATCACAGGAAGAGCATGGCTCGGTGACAACTCTCCTCTGTGAGGAAGGGCACGGCCTCTCTTCAGCACCTCCCATTTTGGTAAGAGAGAGATCGGAACAAATCAGGTGTGGGGGGAGGAGAGAGAAGAGGAGAAGTCACGGGCATAAACTCACATCCCAACCATGGCACCATGCACTGCGCCACCAATACCGTTTTCATTTTAAGTTCCACTTTGACATATAGGATTTTACTATCAAAATTCTAAAATTGATAAAAGCCAATCTGGATTGTTAATGAGCACATGGGTTTTAAATAATTTAACTTCTGTTTGCAATTTCACTGCACCATTGCATATTAAAACTGCAATAGAACAGCAGTGGTACTAAAAGGAATTGGTAAGTGTCAAATTACTGAAACTCAAAAACATGATTTGGGATTAAGAAAAACAAAAATTCACCATTTATTTAAGGGTAAACAATACCCTAAACTTACTTTTTCAGATAAACTTGACTTGATAACCGTCAGCACTCTATAAATGTAGGTTGGTTCGAAAGGAATTCCAGTGCGAATATCTTTAACAGTTTTATCACCAGTACCTTGCATAATTATAAAAGGTTATAAGAGATTGTATTCAAATCCAAAAATAAACGTTTGCACAGCCAATTTAATTACTTTTAACAATGAAAAATCTACACTGTACATTATACACATTATAAACAACAAAAATGAAAAACTAATGTCTAGTTATGCATTCCAGAATAAAATACTTGCCATTTTCATGACATTTTATATGTATTAGCACACTGCTACAATAGTTAACATGTTACCCAAATTACATACCTGGTTTTGGTTTGGAAGGTACTGGCATTGTACTGAACTCATTCATCAGTCGAACACTATTTAAATAATAAAACAGAACCATGTTCAGTTTAAGAGAACATTTTTAGCAATTTCTTGATTATGTTTATCCTTTAATATAAAAATAAATCTTTTGGAAAGCGATCAAATCAAATATATCACATTATGATCGTATACAAATTTTGTACCTGACCTATTTTCATTTAAACCAAAGCTATTTGCTGACACAGTAAGTGATATTTCTCAAATACAGTAATAAATAGTTACAAATTAATGATGTTTTGATACGGATACAATTTCATTAAAATTGTGTACAAGGTCTCAAATGTAAACTGAAAAGTAGAATTTTTAATTTTGAAAAACTGTTCAATGTTTGGTGCACACAGTCAGCAATCATCATCGATGCGCTGGTATCATTGAAAAGCTCCTAAATTTTACATCCAAGTGTGCAGATGTGACCATATCATCTACAGTATTTATCAAAAATATTTGAAGTACATGTATAAATAAATACAATACATACAAACTATCAAGCATTGGTGTAGAACTGCGAGGTCTCTGCGTCTCACTATATATCGGAATAGACTTCATCAGGTGATACATGGGTGGGCAAGCAACCAATGCTTGCAGAGTCTGTCATATTAGTTAAGCGCATAACAGTTCCACTTATTCCATTTGCTTATTATCTGCAACCCATAGTACTTGAAACCTTAAATGTAAAGAGTTTAAAAGTAGAAGTGAACAAACAAAATTTTCATTATAATGTACATTTAGAGTTTCTGGTCGATATTGAAAATCACACAAAGCAAAGGACCTGTGACTAGCTCTAGTACATTCAAGTAAGACTTCCCATAGGCACAACAACCTTAATGGAGCCACACTTACATAATATGGTATTTTGATTTGATTTGTTTCCAGATATTTTCAACACTGTTTTCTCCTAACTCTAATACCTTAGCAGTAACAAATAATAGCTAATCAAAAACTGACTTAATTATCCAATATATTTCAGAACTATAACATGTCAGGAATTCGTTCACAAAAATTATTATAAAACACATTTTTGGATATTATAACATAGCAGCATTATTTTTTTCATTTCAACATTGGAGCCTTCATTTCTAGTCTTACTGCTGTACAAACTGACTGTTGGAAATTTAGATATGTTGTATATAGATTTTAA
This sequence comes from Chiloscyllium punctatum, assembly GCF_047496795.1. Classification (NCBI taxonomy): domain Eukaryota; kingdom Metazoa; phylum Chordata; class Chondrichthyes; order Orectolobiformes; family Hemiscylliidae; genus Chiloscyllium; species Chiloscyllium punctatum. Next base: position 22,058,357 of record NC_092764.1, read on the forward strand.
GGATACAGCATTGATGTAGCACCAATTGCTTTTGTTGATCAGGCCTCGAGGTTGCAAAGACACTGGTTTATGAACCAATTTCACACTTTCCAGCAGTTCTGTGGACATGGGAAAGAAAAACAACATGTCACATTACCAGATTAATAAATTGATTTTGAATTTATTTATTGAAATCACTTTCAAGCTGATTCCTGTAATATTCTGTTCTAACATTAATAACATTAAAACTTGAAGTTACACCTTGCTCAACAGGTAAATGCCACAGCATACTCATCAAGATTATGCCTGCATACTCTAACAATGTTCCCACATTGTGCAAAAATATTTTTCCCTCCTAGGCCTGTTGTCATTATCTGACTGAAGCAGCTATCAGACATGGAAAAAGTATTGCAAAAATAAAACTCATTTTAGCTAAGCAATGCAAATTGGGAATTGACTTTGAGCGATCAGAAGCACAAATCTGCATCTCAATACCCTGTGCAAAGCACATTGCTACTCCATGTGTTGGGGCAGTGAACTGTCTTTTTCTGAATTAATGCTGAGAAGCAATTACTGATTGGTTACTACAGAACAAACATCTTTGGTAGTAGTGTATGTTACTGTGCAATTACACTATACTGGCTATCACAAATATTTATATATAGAGTTCAACTAAAATTAAGCTAATTATATGGAATTGCAACATCTGACAGCAAATCAACAATTTCTGCAATTTAGTTAATATAAAGGAGGAGGACCATTTACTGGAGATATTGATTCAATAGGTCAAGGGAAGTTCGGTCAAATTCATTTATTAACAAGTTAATTGACAAAATAAAACATGGAAGATGTTTTTATAACATAGAATGGATGGTGCAGCACAAAACTTGTTAGAAACACTACCTGGGAATGAGCAACAGTTAAACCTAGCAGGAGGTTAACATACTAGGCTTGCAAAGATCAAGAAAGGGATGCAATTAGTTAATCCTTTCAAAACATAACCCAAGTTCACAATGAGGAACAGTCTGCATTACTTGGAATTTGAGCTCATCAGATATGCCTGGGAGAGAGCACGAATCACATCAGACAGAATTCCTGGAAGAAGCAAAATCAAATATGATTTGACCACAACTAGTAGCCATGGATGAATGAGCAGTAACAGGATGAACAGCTGTAGAATTAGATAAGCTCGATGGTAAAACAGGGAAAGAACATCAACCAAAATCACTATTAGTATTAGATGGCAAGCAGGGACAAATTATGATATTTTAGCACCATCTTGTGGCAATACTAAGGTGAAACCATCAAATCTCCAAAATATTGTGGACCTTGACGGATATTTAAAAATATCTAAACATATCTGCCTTCTGTATATCTACATTTATACTGAATTTCAAAAATTTACAAAAGTTGCTACTTGTGTTACAGAATCAAAGTTATTGCTTTTCAGCTATTACTCTATAGATAACGTTGTAGATCTACACAGAATCAAAGAACAAAGACTGGAACAAAACAACATGCCCGATGCCCCACTAAGCCTATGCCAACACATGATGCCTTTCTATACTGTTTCTTTTAGCCTCCTATAACCAAGTCCAAAAAAAATCTTCATTTTCCTTTCTCTCCTAAACTTAAAAACCTTTTGTGTTAATGCACAAGCTAAGCATTTTACGGACCAATTTAAGTGAATCAGAGTTGAAGTTCTAAATTGGACAAAGTTAAAAATCACACAACACCAGGTTATAGTCCAACACGTTTAACTGGAAACACTAGCTTTCGGAGTGCTGCTCCTTCATCAGGTGGTTGTGAAGTGTAAGATTGTAAGGCACAAAATTTATAGCAAAAGTTTACAGTGTGATGTAACTGAAATAATATATTGGAAAAAGACCTGGATTGTTAGTTAAGTCTCTCATTTGTTAGAATGACCATTTTGGTTTCAGTTGAAGGAAGACTAATTTTGACAGTATTAGGCAAGAATTTTGAAAAGCTGATTGGGGCAGATATTCACAGATAAAACAACTGCTGGAAAATGGGAAACCTTCAGAAATGAGATAACGAGAGTCCAGAGACAATATGTTCCTGTTAGGGTGAAAGGAAAGACTGGTAGGTGTAACGAATGCTGGATGACTAGAGAAATTGAGGGTTTGGTTAAGAAAAAGAAAGCAGATGTCAAGTATAGAGAGAATAAATCAAGTGAACCCTTAGAAGAGTAAAAAGGAAGTATAAGGATACTTAATAGGGAAATCAGGAGGGCAAAAAGGGGACATGAGATAGCTTTGGCAAATAGGTTAAGGAGAATTCAAAAGGGGTTTTTACAAATACATTAAGCATAAAAAGGGTAACTAGGGAGAGAATAGGACCCTTCAAAGATCAGCAAAGGCGGCGTTTGTGTGGAGTTGCAAGAGATGGGGGGAGATACTAAACGAGTACTTTGCATCAGTGTTTACTGTGGAGAAGGACATGGAAGATATACAATGTAGGGAAATAATTGGTGACATCTTGAAAAATGTCCATATCGCTGAGGTGATGGTACTGGATGGCTTGAAACGCATAAAGGTGAATAAATCCCCAGGACATGATCAGAGGTACCCTAGAACTATGTGGAAAACAAGGAAAGTGATTGCTGGGCCCCTTGCTGAGATGCTTGTATCATCCACAATCACAGGTGAGGTTGGCTAACATGATGCCAGTGTTTAAGAAAGGTGGTAAGGACAAGCCAGGGAACGAGAGACCAGTAAGCCTGACATCGGTGGTGGGCAAGTTGTTGGAGGGAATTCTGAGGGACAGGATGTACACGTATTTGGAAAGGCAAGGACGGATTAAGGATAGTCAACATGGCTTTGTCCGTGAGAAATCATGTCTCACAAACTTGATTGAGTTTTTTTGAAGAAGTAACAAACAAAGAGGATTGATGAGGGCAGAGTGGTAGACATGATCTATATGGATTTCAGTAAGGCGTTTGATAAGGTTCCCTATGGGAGACTGGTAAGCAAGGTTAGATCTCATGGAATACTGGGAGAACTGGCCATTTGGATACAGAACTGGCTCAAAGGTAGAAGACAGAGGGGGTTGGTTGAGGGTTGTTCTTCAGCCTGGAGGCCTGGGACCAGTAGAATGCCACAAGGATTGGTGCTGGGTCCACTACTTTTCATAATTTATATAAATGATCTGGATGTGACCATAAGAGGTAAAGTCAGTAAGTTTGCAGATGACACCAAACTTGGAGGTGTAGTGGACAATGGTGGTTACCTTAGAATACAAAGGGATTTGATCAGATGGGTCAGTGGGCTGAGGAGTGGCAGATGGAGTTTGTTTCGGTAAATGCGAGCTGTTGTACTTATACACTTAAGATCCTAGGGAGTGCTGCTGAACAAAGAGACCTTGGAGTGCAGGTTCATAGCTCCTTGAAAGTAGACTCGCAGGTAGACTGGATATGAAGGCGCCGATTATTATGCTTTCCTTTATTGGTCAGAGAACGGAGTACAGGAGTTGGGAAGTCATGTTGCAGCTGTACAGGACATTGGTTAGGCCACTGTTGGAATACTGCATGCAATTCTGGTCTCCTTCCCATCGGTGGGATGTTGTGAAACTTGAAAGGGTTCAGAAAAGGTTTGCAAGGATGTTGCCAGGGTTGGAGGATTTGAGCTATAGGGAGAGGTTGACTAGGCTGGTACAGTTTTCCCTGGAGCATCGCAGGCTGACGAGTGACCCTATAGAGGTTTACAAAATCATGAATAGGATAAATAGACAAAGTTCTCTCCCTGGGGTGGGGGAGTCCAGATCTAGAGGGTGAGAGGGGAAAGATTTTAAAAGAGACCTCAGTGGCAACATTTTCACGCAGAGGGTGGTGCATGTATGCAATGATCTGCCAGAAGTAGTGGTGGAAGGTGTACAATTGCAACATTTAAAAGGCATCCGGATAGTTATATGAATAGGAAGGGTTTGGAGGGTCATGGGCTGGGTACTGGCAAGTGGGACTAGGTTAGGTTGGGCGACCTGGTCAGAGTTGGACCGAAGGGTCTGTTTCCGTGCTGTACACCTCTATGACTATAATTGAAGGATCCTCAGCAATAAGATTGTAAAGAAGCCAATTCATACAAACCACGAGATAGCAACTCAAAAAAGTCTCATGAAACACCATGTCAAATCTGCACCCTTTAAATTAATGTTAATTTTAAAACAAAGTTCACAATTGTAGTCAATCACATGACCTGTGTTCTCAACATATCTTTATATTAAAATGATGGTAAATGAGTATTAATTGTAAAGATTTAACAAGCTCCACTGTGAATCATACAGTTAGAAATGCTCAAACTACAGCTTCAATTTCTGTTGTACAGACCACACTCAATTAAGACTTGTTACTTGAGGAAGGTAACACAGCATCCTGCTCCTCTTGAATTATAACCTGGTAAAAATCACTTTGAGTGTGGAAGAAATCTGTTAAAGGAATTACTTTAGATATGGATTCCCTATAGTGTGGAAACAAGCCCTTTGACCCAACAAGTCCATACCGAATCTCCGAAGAGCAACCCTGCCACACCCATTTCTCTACATTTACCCCTTCATCTCACACTACTGCCAATTTAGCATGGCCAATTCACCTAACCTGCACATTTTTTGGGCTGTGGGAGGAAACCCACACAGACAGGGAGAATGTGCAAACTCCACACAGACAGTTGCCTGAGGCGGGAATTGAACCCGGGTCTCTGGCACTGTGAGGCAGCAGTGCTAACCACGGTGCTGCCCAAATGTTTCCAAATGATTTTAATATACAATTCTTGTGGGACCCTCTCCATGACCCCCTTCTGAGGTGCAATCAAGACAAACATTTTTTTTCCCAGGAAATCGCAAGAAGTTGCCAGGATTGGAGGATTTGAGCTATGGGGAGAGGCTGAACAGGCTGGGGCTGTTTCCCATGAAGCGTCAGAGGCTGAGGGGTGAACTCAGAGGTTTACAAAATCATGAGGGGCATGGATAGGGTAAATAGACAATGTCTTTTCCCTGGGGTGGGGGAGTCCAAAACTAGAGGGCATAGATTTAGTGTGAGGGGGGAAAGATATGAGACACCTAAGGGGCAACTTTTTCACAGAGGGTACCAAAGGAAGTGGAGGAGGCTGGTACAATTACAACATTTAAAAGGCACTTGGATGGGTACATGATAAGGAAGGGTTTGGAGGGATATGGACCAGGTGCTGGCAGGTGGGACTAAATTGGATTGAGATATCTGGTTGGCATGGACGGATCAGACCGAAGGGTCTGTTTCCGTGCTGTACATCTCTATGACTATCAGTTATTGCCCTGTGGTGACTCTTTCCCACAGGTTTGCCATTATCCTGACAACACTGTTTTGCCAAAAGGAGACAAAGTTGAAGATTTTTGACTTGAACTTTTGACTTTGAAGGCTAACACACAACAGACAATTGAAGAAGGGACAACTTATACACAGGGGTGCTGGATCCACTAATTTGTGTCATTGATATAAATGACTTGGATGTGAGCATAAGAGATATAGTTAGTAAGTTTGCAGATGACACCAAAATTGTAGGTGTATTGGACAGCTAAGAAGGTTACCTCAGATTACAACGGGATCTTGATCAGATAGGACAATGGGCTGAGGAGTGGCAGATGGAGTTTAACTTTAGATAAATGTACGGTGCTGCAGTTTGGGAAAGCAAATCTTAGCAGGACTTATACACTTAATGTTCAGGTCCTGGGGAGTGTTGCTGAACAAAGACACCTTGGAGTGCAGGTTCATAGTTCCTTGAAAGTAGAGTCGTAGGTGGATAGGACAATGAAGGCAGTGTCTGTCATGCTTTCTTCCAATAGGACGGAGACCAGAATTGCATGCAGTATTTCAAGAGGAATGTTGTGAAACTTGAAAGGGTTTGAAAAGATTTACAAAGATGGTGCCAGGGTTGGAGGATTTGAGCTATAGGAAGAGGCTATTCTTGGCGGTTTTCCTGGAGTGTCAGAGGCTGAGGGATAACCTTATAGAGGTTAATAAAATCATGAGGGGGAAGGATAGGATAAACAGAGAAAGTCTTTTCCCTGGGGTGAGGGAGTCCAGAACTAGAGGGCATAGATTTAGGGTGAGAGAGGAAAGATATAAAAAAGACCTAAGGGGCAACTTTTTCATGCAGAGGACAGTACGAGTATGGAATGAAACTAGTGCAGGTTAGAACAATTGCGACATTTAAAAGGGATTGGAGAGATATGGGCCAGGTGCTGGCAAATGGGATTAGATTAGGTTGGGATATTTGATTGGCATTGATGGGTTGGTCTAAAAGGTCTGTTTCCATGCTCTATGACTTTAAAGGAACAATTGTGCTACCATTGCATGGAGATGCAGGAGTTACTTAAGAGTTTACCCATCTTGTTGGAGAACTGATTGGTCAGGATGTTGCCATGGAAACACAGCAGAATGTGCCAAGCTTCATAGCATGCTAACTTTCTTCTCTCTTCCTCCTACTCCCACCCTCAACCCCCAATTACAAAATCCGATGTAAACTTTGATTTGTAGTCAGAATTTATTGTCATAAGTACAGTAAACCTGATCACACAGACAGTTGCCCGAGGCTGGATCGAACCCGGGTCCCCTGGCGTTGTGAGGCAGCAGGTGCTAACCACTGAGCCACCATGCCACCCCCAAAGTCTGTAAAATTCCCCAGTCTATCCATCTTCCCCAGGTTGAAAGAAAGCATAGACCAGGTTTCCTATACTTAAGAATTATTTATGACAAATGAATTATGATATTAGATTAGATTACCCTTCGGCCCAACAAGTCCGCACCAACCCTCCAGATAAATAATTATGAACTACTGACATAATGCTGGCCCACAAACTCTTCCTTGACACAGAAAGAGTCAAAGACAGACACAAAAAGTGTGTTATGGTCAGTGGAAAAAACTGGAAAGGCAGTTCTCTGGTTCCTGTCCATGGTTTGCTGTAACGAACCTACTTCTGATCAGAACGCTGCTCCTCAATCTTCCTTCTCCAGGAATTTTCATTTGCATACAGGCGGCACAGATTAGCTGGTTCACACACACAACTAAGTCCCAGATCTTTACAGGTCACAACTTACAACTGAGGAGGTTAAATACAATGGCTCTCTCCAGGATTGAGATGCCTTTTACCATATAAGACAAGTAGCTCCTTCCTTTCTGTACATCCAGTGGCTTCTGTCCAGAAGATTCACAACCTCAACTTGTTCATCTGTTTTGGTGCTAATCGCATAGTTTTTGCGACAGGAGCTCATTGGTCACCATTTCATAAGACAATCAGCAACATGCTGCTGGCTAAATGTTCATTTGTACACAGCCCCCTGGCTCCAGCTTGTCTGAAACTAGGCTTTCTCCACTGCTTGAACCAACAACCATGTAAACAGCACTTAAGAGCGAGTATCATATACAGTAGTGTACTTATTGAAAATGCAACAATCCCTTGTTTTTAAACCAGTCCTTTTCCCATTTCAGTTCATAATCAAATACAGAAAAATAGAAGTAAAACATGAGTAGTACATCCTGCTAACCATTTGCAAAGAGCAGTATGCTGACCTTGCTTAATCAGGTGCAGGTCATGCACAACTAGTCCATCCTTGCAAATGCCAGAATACTAGTTCAATATTAGGTACAATTTTGCAATTGTATGACTCTTAAATAATCCATGCTAAGAACTACAGCAAAAACAAATTTATCTGTCAGGCGTGTAGTGTTATGCACTTATATGTGCCAAGAACTACCATATTAACATACAGAACTCTGTTTTACATAGGCAAAAAGAATTTGCATGTGCATTGTATAATTTTCATTGGGGGAAAAAAAAGTTATAGAGAATGCCAATCTCTTGCATTCCCATGGCAACACCATGGCCTAGTCTGAGAACTAAGACTGACAGTCAACTATTCCTGTTGTGCCCCTCATGGTAAACATAGCCCAAGCAGCATCCTGTTCATACACTGTACAAGTTGATGGTCCTGCATCCTCGTCTTGATGAGTGAGAAACAGAAAGCTTTGAGCTTGTGTGTCTCCTTTTACCAATATTTAAGTTCTATGCTAATAAGCAATTACTTATAGACTCAGGTCCAAACAACTAGATGTCCCAATTTGCAACCTGTGGCTCATTCCAGATATTTCACCTTGAGAGGGGAGACACACTTCCTGGATTCCAAATGCGTTAATATATAATGAATAATATTCAAATAAAAGAGTGGTGGCTTCATTTCAGCCCACTTAATTTTACACATGACTGTTGCCACTTAAACTATACCGACCATCTTGAATGGCATATCTGGCCAAAGGCCTTCAAGCCCTAGAATGTTTTGAAACCTACTGAATTACAGAGCACAAAACAGAATTGTTGTTAGTAGGTACTACTCTGATTGAAGGACCCCTTTTTTCCCCCCAGTTTATAATGTGATATATGATCTCAAACTTAATGGAACCTGCTGCATAATTCGAACACTGCAAAATTATAAACAGACAGGCTTAACCAATTGCAATCACTGATGAAGAAATGATTTGTTTTTAGTGACTTTCATTGCAGACGAAATTAATGCAGTATTAACAATCTTTTTGATTTTTGTGCCAATAAATCACTTTTCATGCATTATGCATTGATATGCAGCGACATATGCTTGATAATCCATACAACCTGTTCAATCTTCAGGTATGAAATAGTGTCTGAATAGTTGTCACGTTGCTAACACAAGCACTGTCTTTTTACATTCAGGCTATTGTTTTATACATTACGGCAACTGGTCACATAGCAATGCATCTAGGTCAGGAAGCATTTTCTGAACTTAAGTAACTCAACAGATTGGTCTCAAGCTTTTAAGCTAAGATTTTGAAGAACTTGTTTAAAAAATGTTAATAATTGAAAAACAAATGCACAAATATTAATTTGAAACCAACCAAAGTATACCACAAAAAAAACTTATCATTTGAAGCTCCTTTGTAACATGTTCTAAAAATTACCAGCTATCTGTTGGGCTGCAGAATCCTCAGACACTGGAACAGGCACATCCATTCTTATTTCCGGTTGTTTCTCAGGTAATTGAACAGAAGCATTGGCTGGTGTGAATTTTGCCTCAACATAGGCCACAGGTCCTGAAGAGGGCTTTGAATTATGGAAGAGACTAGCCCAGGATTTGGCTGGCAAGGGAGCAGAAGCAGTAGGAGGAGCTAAAACTGTCTGCTCTGGCTCGACTGCAAATACATCCTCTGGTTTCTCCTGCTCGCATTCTGTGCTATCAGTTTGCAATCCTTCCCCATCAGTACTAGGATGTGCTATAGCACTATCACCAGAATATTCCAGTGTTTGTCCACTGTCATTTTTAACATCCACAGTAATGTCTGTGCCTGCATAGGATTGTGCAATAGCTGTCCTTACTGGGCTATTCCTTCCAGTCTCAGAGAGATCGGGCTGTTCAGTGGAATTAACGTCAATAGTAGCCTCATTGTTTGCCTCCAGCTTAAATCCAGGCTGCTCAGCAGTCCTGGCCTCATCTAGTGTACTAGAGACTGTATCATTACAGAAGGCTCCACTAATGAAGTCCGCATCATTTTCAGGGCTATCACAAGTCCTCTGATTTGCTTTTGAAGAAATAGCTCCATGAGATTCAGCAATCTCTTTTGGGCCAAGTAAATCAACCTCTTCTGGGCTTATTGCATTTAGCCCAGAGTTTAACACATGTCCATTAACAAGGCCCAAAGTTTCAGCAGGACCACCAGCATCACTTGCACCTTCCTGATAGCGATAATAACCAGGTGGCCTTTTCTTCTTGTTCCTTCTTTCCCTTGGGCCTTGCCCACGGTAGACGAGATCATCATTTCCCTGGCAATTGCCACTGTCCAGAGAAATATTACTCTCCCCAAATTGACAGTCAATGGAGCTATAGGCAACTTCATCCGACAAGTTATTGAGGGATTTCTGTACAGGTTGATAACCCAATATAAATTCCGGTGCCTGTGGATTTAGAGTACTGGAAACTTTGTAAATATTGCCCTGCAATCCAGGCGGTTCAGACTCATTTTCTTCAGTGTCCGAATCATTTCCATCTCCTGTATAAGCAAAACAAAAGTTAGCTGCAATGTTTATATCTTTTAAGTTACTATATAAAATATTATCCTTCATCTTGCTCCAAAAATAAGACACTACTAAAAAGCTACATAGTGAAAATAGTTTTGCTTAGAACAATTGAAATATTAAGTATGCAATGGTTTAAACAGCTTACATTTGAGATTTAAGCTGAAAATCATACCACAGAATTCTAGGGGGTCAACACTTATATTAACCATGTAGTATCAAAAGTAATTTATATATTTATTCCCAAATTATCCTACAAGCATTTGTTGCAAAAATCAATGCATGCACATAAAAAGTTCAAGCTCCAGATGAAACAGCTTATTTAAGGGATTAGTTTTTATGTATGTACTCCCATTACTAAGCATTATTTAGAATTAGTTTGCATTAAAAAAATTACCAAGCCTAAAACACAAAAGAACTAAAGGTAAACCTATTTTATGTATAATCTTCATGCTATTCACGATTATTACAGATTATCGCAGTCAATGGAAGCTTCACAAATACTTACATACCAACCACTTACCTACTGTCTGACTGACATGCAAGGCTTTATCATTAAATGGGGGAAGCTGTGCCAAACAGAAAACAGATGTTTGGTATTATTCCTTACACAGGATTATAAAATCCCCACAAACATGATCCTTTGCCATATATTTTTGTTGAGTGATTACAATTTAAATAATTTGGTCCAGAAAATTCCAATTCAAATATGCAAGATACATTCAATCTACAATACCAAAATTACGCATACCTGTACAGAATAAAAAGGGTAAAATATTACACAGGAAAACATAAGCAACCTTCACCAATCATAAAGAGCTACAGATGCTGGAAATCGGAGACAAAATCAGAAATAGCTGGAAAAACCCAGCATCTATGGAAAGAAAGCAGAGCCAATGTTTGGGTCCAGCAAGAGACAAAATAGTGCTCAGCAAAGCGTTCACCTAGTCTGCATTTCAACCCCACAGAAAATAGAAGAGACTACATTGTTAGCAACAAATACAGCTGACTATTTTGACTGACATGCAGGTACTACTTCAGCCAGAAGGTATGTATAGGAGGGAGGAAGCAAACAAACAAACAGGTGTTACTCTCTGCAATTGCACAGTAAGACACCATGGGGGTGTGAGACAAATGGAACAGTGTCCCAGAGGATACAGTCCCTGTGGAAGGGTGGCAAGGGAGCGGAAGGAAATGCGGTGACATCCTGCTGGAGATGGTGGCAATGGCAGCTTATGATCCTTTCTATATGGAGGCTGGTGGAGTTGAAAGCGAGGATTGTATAAATGTTGCGGGTGGAAAACAAATGGATGGACGGAGTGCAGGAGAGGAGTCATGGCTGAGGTGGCGGGGAAGCCTCAGTTGAGAAAAAAGGTTGACATTTCTGAGGGCCCTTGTGGAAGGTGGATCAGAACAGAAGCAATCTTTACATTGTCTTTGTACTGATCCTTCTTTTAATAATAGGCACCAACATTTCAATCACAGAATACAGAGCAATCAGTGTTGAGAAAAACAGAAGTTAATCTCAGAGGTGCATTTTCTTGGACTGATTACCGTTGCTTCTTCCTTCCCCTCCACCCCCCCCCCCCCCCCCCCCCCCCAGTACAGAGTACACTTACCTCAACAGAGCTACGTGATGTGACAAAGAACTGATTGAATTCATCAGGGCTGAACTCCCCAAAGATGTACTGAAGAAAAAGAGAAAAAGGATGCTTATTAACTTAGATTGACTGTGAGCACACAATACTTCCTAAAACCTAGGAGCATATTTAGCAAATGGCTGACTTGTAGTTTATCCTGTCACAACAACAGCACTAGACCATGCTGCTCATGATATTCTTGCCAGTATCCTTTAATACACACACCATATAATCAACAGTTGAGGACTGTGCAAAACAACAGTTTTTCCCATGATTACTAATTGTAGCCAGACAGAAAATGCTTGAAAGATTATTTTACATAAATGTAGGATATAGTAACTTGTAAAAGTGAACAATTAAAGGTAATGAAAAAAAAATCAGTATGTGATAAAACATTAAGAGACCATTGAGCAAATGAATGAGATCAGGCAAATACCAGAATTTTAATTAAGGGTTTCTATGATTCTGTGAAAAGCTAAGTGTGGAATCAGGCCATTCGACCCAACAAGTCCACACTAATCCACTCCCCTATCCTACTAACCTACATTTCCCCTGAAATGTACCTAATCTGCACATCCCTGAACATTATAGGCAATTTAGCATGACCAATCAACAAACTGCATTCAGATAGCATTTTCAACACAACAGTTAATACTTGGTGCTAAACTGCAAGATTTATTGTTGCACATGACCAAACGCTTATTCAAAGTCAAAGTCAACAGGAAAAAAAACAAGCTGGGCTTCTGTTCTAGATCACTCACCAGCACCTCATACTGATGTAGTCATGGAATTAGGGTAGTCAATACGTTCAAAAAAAGATCCAATTGCAAAACACACAAAATAAATGCTACCAGAAGCAAAGATTTTAAAAATTGGTCAGGTATGTCTGCTCATAAAAAGCAGGACAAATCCAACCCAGTCAATTATCGCCCCACAAGTCTAAGCGCAGTGACAGGAGGTGCAATCAACAGTACTAGCAAATACCACTTCCCGAATAACAAACCTGCTCATGTGATGCTGGTTCTTCCATGTCTACTCTGCACCTGACCTCATTCAGCCTTGGCCCAGACAGGAACAAAACAGCTTAACTCTGGAGGGTCAGTTAGACTCTAAACGTCAGCTCTTTTCTCTCCATACAGATGTTGCCAGACCTGCTGAGATTTTCCAGCATTTTCTCTTTTGGTTTCAGATTCCAGCGTCTGCAGTAATTTGCTTTTATTACAGCAGCTCTTCACAATGGGTCACAGCTGAAGATGGTTGGAGCTGTTTCATCAGTGATCTCTGCTCCATCATAAAGGTTCGAGATGAGAATTTCACTTGTGACTACACCATGGTCACCACCAACTCAAAGACTGAGTCATGGCACGCAAATGCTAAGCAACACTCACTGCCAAGAAGAAAATGCAACCATCCCCACCCTTGTCAAATTGACATTGCCAAAGTACTCATCAGCATATTTCTGCAGTTACCAGAACCCAGGCATGACCCCCATATAAACACTAAAGCTATAAAAGCAGAGAATTCTGCAACAAGTTGCGATATTAAAGAGTTAATTGGCTCTACTGACCTGCAAGTAATTGAATGCCTGGGGTCAAGGGTGTGTCTTTGTTCTATAGGTGAAAAGGTGGGAGATTTACATGGCCATGTCCTTGCCACTCAGGGATGATTTACATTTTTCATCCGCAAATCAGAAATCAATAAGAACATTACAGTTGGAATTTGACTACTCCCCTATACTTACAAAAAAAAACATTTGCAACAGATTTGACCATTAAGAGATTATTTGCATGACATTGTTTCTGGAGGGCAGGCGGTGACTGCAGTGTATCCTTGAGTGGCATGTGACTGTGAGGGAGTTGTCTTGTAGGCATTACTAACTGCGATGTAAAGATTTACTATAAAGGAAAGACTGTTTCCTTTGTTCAGTCAGAACTTTTGCCATGACCCCATAAGCACTGCAAGGTGTGTTAAAGATTTCTCCAAAGTTTGTACTGTACTGTGCGGTGCTTAATAAATTTGGTTGCTTATTCACAGACGTTGGTGTGTTGCAGTTGCATTAACTGTAAGAACCTCAGGAAAAAGAACTTTAAGCTGCCTCCCAATTCCTTAAAGCCTGCCCACCACTTACTAGAACACAAATCAGCAATATAGTAGCATACTTAACACTTGCTGAAGCTCAACATCATCTATGACAAAGGAGCACACTTGACTGACACCTCATCTTTTATCTTCAACATTCACTCCCTCCAACACAGTGACAGCATTGGCTACGAGCTACATGGTACACTGCAATACCTTACAAGTCTCCTTTGACAAAACATTCTAGACTTGCAACCAAATACATCCTAGAGCAACGAAGACAGCAGATGCATGGGGACACCGCCAGCTAAGAGCTCTACTCCAAACCAGAAACCTACCTGACTTGGAACGAGTGCTGATCCTTCATAGTTATTGGAATAAAATCCTGAAATATCTGCCCTCACATTACTGTGGGTGTATCTACGGTGCAAACACTGCAATGGTTCAAGGAGGAAGTTCAGTACTACTTTCTAAAAAGGAATGCCTGCTAGCCCAGCCAGAAACACACACATACCGCATGAGCAAACATAAAATTATAACCCAATAAGAGAATCATAGCCCTCTGAAAAATTAAACCATTCATGACACTCAACGGTGGAGTCCTCTATTTCCTTAATCCACACCAGAAGTCTCCTCCTTGCAGAGGCCACTGGGATGTCCATCCTACACATTACCAACCCACAGCTTCATTTTAACCTTGAGTGGGAAGTGAACAAAAATTCCAAGTTGACTCAATTGATTAATGTACCACAGTGACCAACTATAACTGAAAACAGACGTATTGTTACCTTCAAGGAAAATCCCAGGAGAAGGTAACATATGCATTCATTTTCAGTGCAATTCTTGTATGTACTGCATAAGAATTTATCCTGCTAGTTGCCATTTTCTCAAGTTTAGTTTTATAAACACCCTCACTCTAAGTTTCAACAAACTGTAAAAGGTATTTTCACTCGTCTCTTCTCATTTTGGGAACATTCACACCACATCTCTTTCTGCAGCTTTTCATTAACATACAGTTATTTGGTCTGCCTCCCTACTCATAACCCCCCTCCGCTCAAAACAATTTAAATTAGATTGTCAATTTCAGGTGGACTAAATTCTCCCATAATGGCAGCCATTAATACCAGAAATTCCAGACCAGGCTCATTAAAAAATAAGGTTGGGTCCCTGGTCAAGATATCAATTGTTGTTAACCTTTAAAAGTTCATAGGAATTAAGCATTACAGCTAGGAAAGAAGAAACAATCACTGGTATAAATGGAAAGGAAAATAAAAAGTGATTATAATATGGCAATTTTTTTTAAATTTGGCACTCAAACTGGCAAAAATTATAAACCTGAAATACCGGATGTTGACTGCATTATCACAATTGCCGCGAGTCGTCAGTTGTGGGTGCAAGTGACAAGGCTCTTTGCCATTCAGTTTTATTTAAGGCAAAGCTGCATTATTATTCAATTGAGTTATGCTGTAAATAAAGTATAACAATGATATATAAACTCCTTTCAATATGTGTCTATTACTTCACGTGTGTTTTTAAATTGATTGTGTGGACCTCTTGATCAACTGGAATATTGATCATCTAGCACACTCCTGATCCCATCAGTGCCAGTTAATAAAAAGTTTGCTGTATCTTTTTCAGACAATATCATATAAAGCCATTTGCAACTGGCTCACAGCTAACCCAACCATTTAAATAGGAATGACCATTCAAATTTGAAGTGTCAAGATCAAAGGCTTAAATCAACAGATCAACAAAACAAATGACGAGAAGCACAAACTGTTAAACTATTCTACTTTTATTTCTTAATCTCTTGGAAGTCAGCCACTGTGTAATTGCAAAGACTCAAGTGAATATAGGTATGAATGATAAAATTAGAATTCTAAATTTATTTATTTAAAATATAGAAGCTAGTTATAGAAATTAAACAATAACTTTGCACAGCAACTTTACCACAGGAAAACATGGTGGAACAGGTTCTGGAACATACATTTAAAACAAATCTATCCCCGTCATAAATTTTTTTAGTCTACTAAATTAGATTCCCCTACCTAGCCACTTTCTCAGCTGAACCTTTGGCGTCCTATCTGATCCTGAAATGAGGCTCGAATGGCACAACCTCTCCATTACTAAGACCACCCAGTTCCACCTCTGTATCATGAGATCACATCTCCAAGGCACTTGAGTGCAAAACATTATACTCATTCGATGACAAAATAATTGCATAGATGAGCAAAACATTTTATAAAAAGATAGTTTTATAGAGTGCCTTGAAAGGTGAGAAAGGAATAAATTTAGCAATGAAGTTTCACAGCTCAAATCTCCTGGACAGAGTAGATGCTGGGAAGATGTTTTCATTGGTAGGTGAGACGGACCCAAGGGCAGTCTCAGTAAAGGGAAAACCTTTTAAAATGGAAATAATGAGAAACTTCTTCAGTCGGTTAATGGTGAATCAATGGAATTCATTGCCACAGAAGGCTGCAGAGGCCAAGTCACTGAGTATATTTAATACTGAAATACATAGATTCTTAAGTATCAAGAGGATCAAGGGTAATGGAGCAAAAGTGGGAGAACGTGGTTCAGAAACATATCAGCCACAATTGAATGATGGAGTAGGCTCGATGGGTTCTGCTCCTTTGTCTTATGGTCTCCTCAGCTGAAGATATTGTTGCTTATTTCGGAGTGCACTTGCATGTGCATAAAGGACTAAAATTGAATGAATGTAGTGTTCTTCGGATTCAAAGTGTTAAGTAATATGGACAAACAAGGCACAGAAGGATTTGAAAATGATGTGGCTTAAGTTTGAGGTGTTTAATTATCCTGTGCTCACTAATTTATCATGATGCTGGTAAAGATTGCTGGGGGTAGAGGATTTAAGTCATAGGGAGAGGCTGAATAGGCTGGGGCTTTTTATTGCTGGAGCATTGGAGGCCAAGAGGTCACCTTCTAGATTTATAAAATCAGGAGGGGCATGGTGAACAGCCAATGCCTTTTTCCTAGGTTGCGGAATCCAGAACTAGAGGGCATTGGTTTAATGTGGGGGGGGGGGGGGGGGGAGAGAGAAGAATTTAGAGTCATAGGGTCATACAGCAGAGAGACAGACACTTAAGTTCAAACTGGACCAAACTGTCCATCCAGGCTAACACCATTTCTCTGCACTTGGCCATATCCTTCTAAACCTATCCATGTAGTTGCCCCAATGCCTTTTCAATGTTGTTAATGTACTTGTCTCAAGCACTTCTGCTGGCAGCTCATTCCAAATGCGTACCACCGTGTGTAAAAATGTTACCCCTCAGAGCACTTATTCTTTCCCTTCTAATCTTCAACTGATACCTTCTCGTCCTCGATTCCCCAACCCTGAGAAAAAGCCTCTTTTATACACGTCCACAAGATCCCAACTCTTCCCACCCCTCAAGTCTCCAATGCTCTAAAGAAAAAGGTGCTGGCTTGTCCAACCTCTGCCTATAACTCAAACCATTAAATCCTGGCAACATCCTTGGAAATTTCTTCTGCACTCTTTCCAGTTTAATAACATCATTCCTATAGCAAGGTGACCAAAACTTTTTTTTTTTAAGATTACTTACAGTGTGGAAACAGGCCCTTCGGTCCAACAAGTCCACACCGCCCCGCCGAAGCGCAACCCACCCATACCCCTACATCTACCCCTTACCTAACACTACGGGCAATTTAGCGTGGCCAATTCACCTGACCTGCACATCTTTGGACTGTGGGAGGAAACCGGAGCACCCGGAGGAAACCCACGCAGACAGAGGGAGAATGTGCAAACTCCACACAGTCAGTCGCTTGAGGCGGGAATTGAACCCAGGTCTCTGGCGCTGTGAGGCAGCAGTGCTAACCACTGTGCCACCGTGCCGCCCAAAACTGAACACAATACTCCAAGTGCGGCCTCACCAATGTCTTGTACAGCTGGAACATAACTTTCCAACTTCGATATTCAATACCCTGACTGAAGACCAGTGTGCCAAAAGCATTCTTCACTCTGTCTACTTTCAGAGAACTGTGCACCAGAACTCCAAGGTCCCTCGGTTGCACTACACTCCTTAAGGCCCTCCCATTCATCATGAAACTCCTACCTTGATGTGACTTTCCAAAATGCAAGACCTCATACTTCCCTATATTAAACTCCATTTGCCATTCCTCAACCCACTTCCCCAGCTGATCAAGGTCCTGCTGCAATTTCTGATCACCTTACTCAAATATCCACGATACTGCCCAATTTAATGTCATCTGCAAACTTACTAATCATGCCTTTAAAAGGGACCTTTTCATGCAAAGGGTGGTGCGTATAGGGAACAAACTGCCAGACCAAAGGACCTGTTTTAGTGTTGTATGAATCGATATGAGCAAAACTAGGTGAACCTGTTGATGGTTGGCTTTCCATCTTCAACCAGGAGAGCATGTGAGCCATATAATCTGGAGATGAGACACACCAAGTTTTCAACAGCAGTTGGGCTAAGGCAGGGGCTGGCATGGCTGAGGTTTATGAAGGTGGAATTATGTACAGTCTGATTTGGTTAAAGGTTGGAATGTGCCAGTCAGCAGTACAAGGTATACTTCGACAAACTTCACCAAAGCTCAAGGAAAAAAAGACAACAAAAGCTTCCCACCATGAGATATAGAGGGTTTAGAAATCATTAAAATCCTCTAATTGTACGCATCTTCAAGTGTTTGACGTAAAAGATAATTGCTCATTATAAACGTCACCTGTAGTGGTATGTATGCTGAAGCACCTCATGTGAAAGAAAGTAATCTGTATTACACTTCATGCACTGCCAAATTTCAACTCATATTTAATGTACTTTCACATATTTTGTGAATAAAGTATATTTTTTTAAAAAAGGAGATTGCTTTAACTAGCTCAACCAAATATTAAAACACATGGTTATTAGCCACAATACTCTGCTAATCTGATTTGAGAATCGCAAACCCAATCAATAGGCTGCATTACTAATTACCTACAACAGAGAGAGTGTAGGACAATGGAAAGAAATCCACATACTTAAACATATACTTAAATTGTGATGAGTCATTAGAATCCAATTGTCACTGACCTTAACGGAACCGTAGCTCATTCAATCCCCAGCACATTGTATATCATGGTTGACTGGATCCCGTAAATCCACAAACATATATACTAGTCACCTATTCTGAAGTTAATAAAACTCCCATAAACAATAATTTGTTTGAGTCTCTGACTTCGTAGTTCAGCAACTTAAAATATTCTTAAAACACTTATTGTTAAATATCCTGAAAATAGAGAGCACCCCCCAATAAACCTAAAGTGAGAAATATTTTCAAATGCCAAATCAGAACTTAGAAGGTCACCTGAAAACTGTTTAAACTAAATCGATCCAAAAATTACAACTACGTTCCCTCCTCACACACCCCCCTCCCCATTTGTGAAAAGCTTGATTAAATCAAAAACAAACAATGAAACAAATCCAATGTCTTTAATTGTGCTCTCCTTCATCTAGTAATCAAAATTCAGGCAGCATTTTTCTGTCAGATTCAGCAATGTTTCATTTTCTGGTTTTGGGATGATTTATTGACCCTATACTAATAGCAATTACTTTTAGTTCATTACAGCTACATTACTGGTTTTGCACAATTAGTGAAGAACCCATGGGTCAAGACCAATTGGACCAATTATAGGAAATTTAAATAGATAAGTCATTGATGGTTAATTTGCAACATATTTTATATGCATCATCATGGAGTTGGATTTATGTTACACCTAAATAATCCATACAAAATATTACATTTTAACTCGTGCCATGATCAAGATCAGTTAACTCAGTACAAAACAGAAACCGAACTCAAGATCTTCTGATCTGAGTTTTAACCAAAAGTCATAAATGCAATGTCATAATCCCTATATATTAACTACATACTACATGTTGAATAGTTAGAGGTTAATGTACACAGTACCGAGCTAGCACACATTAATTAGCTCTCATGATTTGGGTATACAGAGAAAGTAATCAGTTGATTGTGAAGTTCTTTGGAAAATGCTAAGTTGAAAAATAAATGCCATCTATTTTTGCACAAACATGTTTTATTGTCAAATACAGTGATAGCTTCTCCCACTCCGAACACAAAAAAAAAATCAGAATCCTTATAGTGCAGATAGAAGCCAATTGGCTCATCAAGTCTGCACTGACCCTCCAAAGAGCTTCCTACCCTATCCCTGCAACCCTACATTAACCATGGCTAATTCATTTGGCTTGTACATGCCTGGACACTGCAGGGCAATTTACCACGGCCACTCAACTTTCTCATTTTTGGACTGCAGAAGGAAACCAGAATGGCCAGTGAAAATCCCCACAGAAATGGTGAGAATGTCTGTGTGGAGCTTGCACAGTCACACAAGGCTGGAATCAAACGCAGGTCCATGTCGCAGCTCTTACTTTTAATTTTTCCAATAAGATTGAATTTTAAAAACTCAAGTTGCTATACCAGCTTCATATATGTTGGAAAGCTTTCAACTCAATTAAATTACCAACCAAACATGTTAAACTGCACAACATACAACAACACTGCAACTTAACAAAATACATAGTTTACACTCAAATAGCTAGAGAGAAAAACCCATGATTTTATCATAATACCTCACTGAATGCAGCCCAAATCACCCATAATGGTGATTTCTTCTCCCACCACCTATCCCCCCCAAACAGAAACATGGTCTTTTTGGCATCCAGTCAGTTCTAAGATATCATGCTTTGCTTTGGAAATCTGTAGTTAAGACAACCCTCTGACAAATTCAGTAATCTGGTAACTAAAGCGGTATGTCCACAGGGCATTGTTTATTAGCAAACCTAACATACCCTTGCTTTGCATTCCTTTGGATTCCCAACTGACAAGGTACAAAATGAGAACCTGGTACTTGGGCAGTCCAAGGTCCCAATAAACTTTACCCAGGCTTAATTCTTGGAGATTACACTTTTAAATTTCATTCAAAGCATTTGCACAACATAGATTTAATATAGAGCTGACCACAGTGCCAAATATCGTATCACAAGACAGAAGGCTTTAAATCAGGTAGACCAGTCAAGAGTGAACTCTGTTTCAGGTAAGATTATAAGACAGGTTCTAAAAAGCACAGTATTCTGACCGGAAATCCACAGAAGGCCTACCAATTCCCTCAGAATACAGTTTTTGCTGATTAAGTTCAAAAACATCCCGAGGCATAACTGGTGTTATGAAGCAATGGTTTCACAATTCTGCATGCAAACTCTACTGAATATAACATTGATTCTCCAAGACTCAGTGCTGCTATTAAATTTCACACTGCTTAAAATCCTACTATGTTTTAGTCCCACCTGCCAATGCTTAAAGATTCTGACATCTTTTGATGTTGGAGGGCAAGATCCATTATGTAGCAGTATTAGTGCAACTATGAAGCTCCTTCAGACAAGGCGGTGAGTTTCTCAGTCAGTCAATAAAAATACTTTAAAATTTTTTAAAAAGATTCAACTGGAACAGCTTGTGTTACTAACTTAAATGGGTTCTCTATGTTGCCCGCATGCAAGATAGACAATATATATCAGCCAACGTGAATGAACAAAATTGTCCCTTTCAACCTAACAGACTCAGCCATACAAGGTGGGAAATCTCAACTTTGTTTGTACAAGATTATGAAAAGCATGTTAAATATTAATTTAGTTTTTTTCATAAACATGAAATAAAGTTGCAATTTAAGTACCTACAAACGTACATCTACTTTATTCTTAAGCTTTTTTTTCCAGTTAACAACTCAGTTATTACACAATACACGTTCCTGTTGCAATTGTATAAAATTGCAAGCATACTTACAAGTCGGCGAATATTTTCAGGAAATCAGTCAAGGATTTCAAATGCCTTATACATGCAAAGACTATGAAATATTCCAAAGTAGCATCTGTGATCATGTGATTATTGCAAGGCTACAAACTTAGTTAACTTTCAATGTTCTTAAAATGTAAATATCTAAATAACCCTTGGACTTGGTGGTTCAGTTGGGCAATTAACACCATTCTTTTATCTGTGCAACACAAGTTAAAATCCAACCCAGGGAGGCAGGAATAAAGCATTTCTTGCTAGAATTTTATCTGATATCATCATTCAGGTAATAGTGAGTGGCTGGTACAGAACAGATGCATTCAGCTTTACACGATCTAAACTAAGACTTCTCAAAGTGGGAGGGTAGGACCCCAGATAGGATTGACAACTGAAATGTTGAGATTGAGCGCTGTAAGGCAGCAATATTTACCAAGGAACTAGGCCCTCCTCTCATTGGTTTTCTGCCCATTCCCTACTTCTCCACTTGTATTCTCTAAGGATTTGTGATAACATTTAAGCCTGAAATGGGGTCACAGTGAGAAAACATTTGGGAAGCACTGATCTAGAATCATCAAATCCCTACAGCATAGAAGAGTCCATTCAGCCTAGTGAGGCTGCACCAACCATCCCAAGAGCATCCCAGTCAGACTATGGGACAACTTAGCACGGCCAATCCACATAACCTACACATCTTTGGACTGTGGGAGGTAACCAAAGCATGCAGAGAAAACCCTCAGATCCAGGGAGAATGTGCAATCTCCACACAAACACTCACTCAAGGTTGGAATCAAACCTGGGTCTCTGGCACTGTGAGGTAGCAGTGCCAACCACTGAGCTACCCTAAACAATCAAAAACTAAACAGTTTCCTTCTCAACGAAGTTATATTTTGCAGAAGGCTTTAAGTTGTCAAAAATGGAAAGTTAATGCAAAATGGAGTTTGATAACATTAGCAGAAATGAACTGAGGCTTAAATATTTATTACATCACACAAACCTCTGATGAGATTGTTATATTTAACCTTTAATTAGCATGTTAGTCTAATTTCTATTTTTATTATCTACTTCAGACATGGGTTAACCTGGCAAGGCCACATTATTGTACTTCCCTAGTTGCCTGAAAGGAGAGCAACCTTCCATCTTAATGCTTGATATTACAACTCACTCGCTTGCTTCATCTTTAAAAAAAATACTACAAGCTAAGTACGTAGTGTGAAATGCAAGTAAGCATGACTTATGATATATCTGGTGCTAGAAAGACTGAAAGCTGCAGAACTAAGATAACCAGTTTTGTTGAATTAAACTTCATAATTTGCCACCATTGTCTGGGAGCAAAA
Organism: Chiloscyllium punctatum; assembly: GCF_047496795.1. Taxonomy (NCBI): domain Eukaryota; kingdom Metazoa; phylum Chordata; class Chondrichthyes; order Orectolobiformes; family Hemiscylliidae; genus Chiloscyllium; species Chiloscyllium punctatum. The sequence goes on from NC_092764.1 coordinate 22,081,314, forward strand.
TATTAGCTTCTTAAGGACGCACAGAATTCATTCACATCAGCAGCAGCTGCTATGGTGAGGACAACACTACAATTTGGCATGTATCACATGACAGATTTCAATGCTATCAATATAACCGCAGCATCAAGTAAGGAAACCATTTCCACCTGTAAAAGACAATTTACTTTCTGAATTCAACACAGCAATGCAAATAAACTCAAGTGCTAGATCCTTTAACACGTTATGTAAATATATAGACCAGTTCAGATATTAATAGGTTTAGGTAGACAAATATTTCAAATAAATCTTCAACTGGAATAAGCAATTTAACTTCAATTCAACTCTACATACATCACACTCATGATGCTTGTACGTCACAGGACAGATGACTATCACTCAGATATCCATAAATGTTGGCATTACAGAAGTTATAACATGTGCTGCAAGTGCATATTATCATCAAGAGCGCAGTCCATAGAATCGCTATCATGTGGAAACAAACCCTTCGTCCCAACAAGTCCACATCGACCCTCCGAAGAGTAACCCAGCCAGACCCATCCCCCTACCCTATTACTCTACATTTACCCCTAATTAATGCACCTAACCTTACACATCCCTGAATACTATGGGCAATTTAGCATGGCTAATTCACCTGAACTGCACACCTTTGGATTGCAGGAGGAAACTCATGCAGACACGAGGAGAATGAGCAAACTCCACGTAGATAGTCGCCAGAGGCTGGATTTGAACCCAGGTCCCTGGCACTGTGAAGCAACAGTACTAACCAGTCAGCTAGTGCAACTTTTACTAAGCTAACAAACTGCTCATGGCATTACTAACAGCCCCACTGGAGGAAAGAAATACATTGATAATGGAGAGAATTAGCCACCTTCAATAGCATTCAAATAGCCACCTCTTGGTGAGAACCTAGAAGTACAGTGAGATATTTAAAATTACAAAATTGAGTAAGAAAATTTGACAAATTTATATTAAGTATGCCTAGAAGTATAACATGAAGCAAGATTTGCAGCAGGGGGCATTGTCCTGCTCATTACTTATTGTACAACTTATAAGCAATATTGAACCTCTTGGTTATAACAGGACAACGGCATTCTGAGTTCAAAGTTGGCTTGGAGACAGAAAGTATAGACTGATGACAAACAATCGTCTACCAGACTAGATGGATGCATACAGTGATGCCTACTAGAGCTCGGTATTAAGACCGCTTGAAACAAATGCGATGCTCTGGAATTAGAAACATAGGACTGCATTTTGAAGTCGGTGAATGACAGAGTAAATGAGGAGGGCAGTTACAGACTTCAGGAAAACAGACTTGGTGAAGTAAATGGATATACATCAAACAGAATCTACCAGAGAAGTGTGAAGTAATACAATTCATTAGGAAGAATGAACACAGGCAATAATAAATTGACATTAAATAATCTGAAAGGGTTGCAGAAAGGGAGAGACATAGGGACATGTATATAGTGAAAATAAGTTAAAAATGCATGAGATCCCTGGTATTAATAACTAATAACAAAAGTAAGGCTGTACTAAGCATCCATAATTAATTACTGGTGACACTTTAGAAAGAATGTCATCTCAGAAAGAGTGAAGACAAGATTTACTAAAATTCTCAAATATTTGAGGGGAGGAATAAAAAATAGTAAACTTTTTTTAAAAACTTCAGTTATATGGAAAGTCATACAATGATTCTCCTTGGAGAAAGCAAAGAGGCATCCTGATACAGTTTTTCAAAATCATTTAACAGTTTTGATGAACAAAGGAGGATACATATTCCACTGACAGAACAGTCACTAAGCAGGGCACTGAGATTTACTTTGACTGGCAAAGAACCTGAAATTCTATGCAAGTCAGGGTGGTGGAGATAGAAATCAAAAGGAATTTCCAAAAGGAATTGGTTAATTACTTTCAGAACTCTATCATGAAGCTTGCCTAGACAATTAGGTCAAGTAGCTCCTAATTCTACAGCCAGATGTCACAATCGGTGGCAAAATGACAAATGATATCACTGCCCTTAATTCATGTTAGACATTTGTCTGACAATTTCTAGCATGGATTCTTCCTTTAGGGGAGTCACTGATTCTGGGGCCAATTGTAAGAGGTCGCTGTAAGTTCAGCAACTGTGATGTCAGATTAATCAGCCAATCACGTTGAAGAATAATATAACTGATTGGTACAAACTCAATGGGGGTCAGCAATAAGCTAAAAAAGATTTTAAATACTAAATAAAAAAGGTTATCATATAAAAATTTGACCTTCCACAAATAAAATTAGTTTTTCAAAGATGAAAGGAAATATTCAGGAGTAATGATGATTTAGTAATCCATTAAAAACGCAAGTCACTTAAGGATTTTTAAAAATAACAACATTACAGCACAGAAAAGAAACCTGACATCAGTTCAAGTGGTTTCTACGAATTGACATCTGCTGGAATTCAAAAGTTCATCCTATAGAAGTGCAGGGAATCTGACAAAAACTGCTGGATAATTACATTAACTGCACATTTGGATGCCAGAGCTACTGTCAGGTTTGTACATATTTGTTATACATATGCTTCCTATATATTTTTAAATTTTATTTTCCCTCAAAAGGATTAAATTGGAGGGTTTGTCACTTTACCTGTTCCAAATACAGATCTACCTTAGACTTTAGTAATGTCAACTTATCTGCTGCTTGCTAAAATAAGAAACTAGAAACAGTAGCAACAATCTCGAAGCATAGGTCATAAAAACACTTTTGCTGGTTAAAAAGCCATGCATGTTCAAAATTAGACCTTGAGATGAATTTGAGGTTTTCCACAGAGTACTCCTGCAAGCAAGTACAACTGCTTGTTATGGTAGCAACAATTGGGCGGCATGGTGGCACAGTGGTTAGCACTGCTGCCTCACAGCGCCAGAGATCCGGGTTCAATTCCCGCCTCAGGCGACTGACTGTGTGGAGTTTGCACGTTCTCCCCGTGTCTGCGTGGGTTTCCTCCGGGTGCTCCGGTTTCCTCCCACAGTCCAAAGATGTGCAGGTCAGGTGAATTGGCCATGCTAAATTGCCCGTAGTGTTAGGTAAGGGGTAAAGGTAGGGGTATGGGTGGATTGCGCTTCGGCGGGGCGGTGTGGACTTGTTGGGCCGAAGGGCCTGTTTCCACACTAAGTAATCTAATTTTCAGTGTTGATTTAAGACAAATCTGCTTCAAATGTGAGAAGACGCTGTCCATAGCATTTTTAGGCGTACATAAATGCAATATACAGGTAGTTTTGAAAGCCCCACTTCTGTGGAGTGTCAATTGTCATTTAGCACTACTTTTCTGCACAAAAACAAAACTGGATAAAGCAAATTAATTTTAAATTGAAATTAACTATTTTAATAAATATTATTTGGGAAAGGTATTTTTAAAATTGGAAAAAAAAATCAATGACAGCATATTACAGAAGACCCCTTTCTTTCTGGAGTGTTTTACAGGCACTGCAAGACACCTCAAATCTTCAACTGTTAATTTTGCACACATAAATACAATCATAATAAACACTGAAATTAATAAGTGGTGGGTACAATGGAAATCTTAGAGGTTAATAGTTATCCACTATCTCATTTCAGCCCTTCCTTTCGCAGCAGAAAATCCACTCTGGTTACAAATCATTCAACATAAATAATTCCTAAGAGCTTTAAATTCAAATAAGAGTCAAAATAGCATTTTTCTCAACTGATGGATTTGTTCATAAAGCAGATATGATTTAATCTATCAAGACCAATTAAAAACTTTACAGTTCTTGGCAAGATGACCAGTTATGCTAGTTGATGGGACTATCCAAAGCAGATATTTAAAATGGTTTTCATATTGTTTGTTTTAACATCTTTGCCCTCAGATATTCTTCTTTGACTTGGGAACATTCATAGAATGCAGATAAAGGGGGTGGCAGGGTGGTGAAAAGCTTCATAGAGCAAGCAATTTCTAAATGCAGAGTTGACAGCAAAACTCACTAATTTGTTTCTCAACTCATGGTTATAATATTACAATTGACAGTACTGAATTTGTTTTTTAAAACATAAATTCAATTTTCACACATAGTTCTAACAAGGACATGAGAGAAAATGCTGGTCAGATTTTATAGAAAATACACATGGCAATATAGTAAGCAGTTTATCCACATTAGTTTAATTTATTTCAGTAAAGCAAGAGGAACTGTTCAAATCCGACTGAAGATAAACAAGCAGGAGGCTGGAAGCCACGCAGCAATCCCATTCAAGGCTTTTACCAAACTTTCTAGATGTTAAAGAAAAGTGTGCTACAAGTTCGATCAGAACCACAGCTTGCACTGCAATAATTAGTGAGACGAAAAAACTAATGTGTCATATGTGTATTACAGTACAGGCAGAAACCAAGAGATTTCGTTCAGAACACGTGCAGAACAGGAGCACCCCCGCCTACAAATTAAAATCGTCGGAATCCACTTCGACCATTCCCCAGTATTAAAACTGGGATCCACAAACGCGGATCTTAGAAGGTCTTTTGCCCACAGACGTGTTGTGATAAAACTCAAGGATATACCCTGCTGTCCGAGAGAATCCCTTCCAGGTTAACTGTAGGGGACACACAGTCCAAGCTGGAATGAATCATCATGCGCCCCTCCCCCACCCCTCATCTCTTTTAATGCTTTCTTGCTGAACCGAACATTTTGGAATGCAGCCGAACTATAGAAAATGGCCTGTTAACAGGGCCGCGGCGCATGTCAGACCCAGGCAGAGCGAAACGTGAGGCACCACGGCGGGCGGGCCCCGTTAGAGATGTGTCCTTCAGATGGTCAAGAGCCTGACAGCATCGCGTGGGCCCCTGGGCTAAAACTCTACGACGGCAAGGAGTCAGGCTGAAGAAAATACCCCGGGGCCTAAACCTCATGGATCCTCCGCCTCCTCCCCCCCGCCCCGCACTATCACCACCTCATCCTCGACAGGGAACAAAATCTCTCATCCTGCCCCCACCGCCAAGTTGTTTCATTCTCCGCCTGGCCCCCGGCGTCATCCATTGCCATGCCTGGCTCTCCTCACCTTTATACTGTTGCTAGCCATTTCGCTGCTTTTGAATGAGATAACTCATGCTTCCCCGTTTGCCGCCATGTTGTCTGCTCCGCCGGAGCCCGTGCGCCTGCGCGCCCGTCTCCCAGGCGCCTCTCCCCCCCAAACCCCCGCCCCAACCGCTACCCTCCCATTGGCCCAAAACCGCCGCCCTCTCCTATTGGCCTGCCGCTTCAGTGACCCCCATTCGTCCCTCTGCTGCACGCCTCCTTTTCCATTGGTCGGGCGGTACCACCGCTCTTCCACCATTGCTCCGCCACATCCACGCCCTCCCATTGGCCTAAAGGCCACGAGGGCCGCGTTCTATTGGTCAGCCCGCGGGACATGGTCATCCCGCCAATGGCCCACGAGTCTCCCGGGCCGTGGCACCTATTGGACAAATCGCGCGCGGCTGGTGTCCGGCTTGCTCGATGATTGGTCAGTACCAGCCCCATTTGAGCTTTCCCCGTTCCTATTGGTCAGACTGTAACACTGGCGGCGGGGGTGGGGGGAGTGCCTCCTCATGGGTCACTCTTTAAAAAAGCAATGTAATACTCAAGTTGGTTTGGGTTTGGTTTAGACTTGCATTCTGATTCTTCTTTGAGGTGTGCAATAATTCGACTTTAATTTAGGGCAAATTATTTTCAGCTCATTCAGAAACTCCTGGGTCTTCAGGAATTTGCCTGTGTTCTAATTTAATGAAAGTGACAACCAATTTGTGCACATGAAACTCACAAAAGCAATAGCGTGATAATAACTGGTGAACCTATATCTTAGATTAGATTAGATTACTTACAGTGTGGAAACAGGCCCTTCGGCCCAACAAGTCCACACCGACCCGCCGAAGCGCAACCCACCCATTCCCCTATATTTACCTAACACTATGGGCGATTTAGCATAGCCAATTCACCTGACCTGCACATCTTTGGACTGTAGGAGGAAACCGGAGCACCCGGAGGAAACCCACGCAGACACGGGGAGAACGTGCAAACTCCACACAGTCAGTTGCCCGAGTCGGGAATTGAACCCGGGTCCCTGGCGCTGTGAGGCAGCAGTGCTAACCACTGAGCCACCGTCTTAGATTAGATTAGATTCCCTGCAGTGTGGAAACAGGCCCTTCGGCCTAACCAGTCCACGCTGACCCTCCGAAGAGCAACCCACCCAGACCCATTTCCCTCTGACTAATGCGTCTTACACTATGGGCAACTTAGCATAGCCAATTTGACTAACCTGCACATCTGTGTGTGGGAGGAAACACCCACAGACACGAGGAGAACATGCAAACCCGAGGCTGGAATCGCACCTGGAACCCTGGTGCTGTGAGGCAGCAGTGCTAACCACTGAGCCACCATTATGTTGTGATGTTGATTTAGGAATGAATATTTACCAAGGTATGTCGAAGCCCAAGAAGGGCTATTGGGGAATAGTTGTAGTATCCATACCTGTGGGCCAGTAGCTCTGGGTTCAAGTCCCACCTGCACCACATATAGAAGAGAGGAGCAGAAAAAGGCCATTTGGCCCTTTCAGCCTACTCTGCTATTCATCACCATCATAGCTGATCATCCAACTCAATAGCCTAATCCTCCTTTTGTTCCCCCCCCCCCACCACCACCTTTGCCCCAAGTGCTAATACTAAATGAGTATTTTGCATCAGTGTGGAGAAGGACATGGAAGATATATACTGTTGGGAAATAGATGGTGACATCTTGAAAATTGTCCATACTACATTCCTATGCAGGATGTCTTGAAATGTATAAAAGTGGATAAATACCCAGGACTTTATCAGGTGTACCATAGGACTCTGTGGGAAGCTAGGGAAGTCATTGTTGGATGAGATATTTGTATCATCAATAGTCACAGGTAAGGTGTTGGAAGACTGGAGGTGCTAGGGAAAAGCCAGGGAACAATAGACCAGTGAGCCTGACATCAGTGGTGGGCAAGTTGTTGGAGGAAATCCTGAGGGACAGGATTTACATGTATTTGGAAAGGCAAGGACTGGTTAGGGATAGTCAGCATAACTTTGTGCATGGGAAATCATATCTCACAAACTTGATTGAGTTTTTTTGAATAAGTAACAAAGAGGATTGATGAGGGCAGACAGTAGATGTGATCTATATGGACTTCAGTAAGGCGTTCGACAAGGTTCCTCATGGGAGACTGGTTAGCAAGGTTAGATCTCATGGAATACCGGGAGGACAAGCTATTTGGACACAAAACTGGCTTGAAGGTAGAAGACAGAGAGTGGTGGTGGAGGGTTGATTTTCAGACTGGAGGTCTGTAACCAGTGGTATGCCACAAGGATTGGTGTTGGGTCCACTGCTTTTCATTATTTATATAAATGATTTGGATGTGAATAAAGGAGGTATAGTCAGTACGTTTGCAGATGACACCAAAATTGGAGGTGTAGTGGATAGTGAAGAAAGTTATGTCAGATTACAACAGGATCTTGATCAGATGGGCCAATAGGCTGAGGAGTGGCAGATTGAGTTTAATTTAGATAAATGTGAGGTGGAAAATGCATTTTGGAAAATCAAATCAGAGGAGCACTGATACACTTAATGGTAAGGTCCTGGGTAGTGTTGCTGAACAGAGAGACCTTGGATTGCAGGTTCACAGTTCTTTGAAAGTGGAGTCGCAGGTAGATAGGATAGTGAAGAAGGCATTTGGTATGCTTTCCTTTATTGGTCAGAGTATTGAGTACAGGAGTTGGGAGGTCATGTTGCAACTGTACAGGACATTGGTTAGGTCACTGTTGGAATATTGCATCAATTCAGGTCTCCTTTCTATTGGAAGGATGTTATGAAACTTGAAAGGGTTCCGGAAAGATTTACAAGGATGTTGCCAGGGTTGGAGGATTTGAGCAATACGGAGAGGCTGTAGACTAGGGCCGTTTTCCCTGGAATGTCGGAGGCTGAGGAGTGATTTTTTAGAGTCTTATTCAATCGTGAGAGGCATGGATAGGATAAATAGCCAAGGTCTTTTCCCTGCAGCGGGCGGGTCCAGAACTAGATGGCGTAGGTTTAGGGTGAGAGGGAAAAGATATAAACGAGACCTAAGGGGCAACATTTTCACATAGAGGGTGGTGTGTGTATGGAATGAGCTGCCAGAGGAAAAGGTCGAAGCTGATACAGTTACATCATTTAAAGGCATATGGATAGGTATATGAATAGGGAGGGTTTAGAGGGATATGGGATTAGATAAGGTTAGGATATCTGATCAGCATGGATGAGTTGGACCAAAGGGTCTGTTTCCGTGCTGTAATCTCTATGACTTTGCTGTATGTGTGTAACAACATCTCTCAACTGGTTGATTAGACTACATTGTCATGTAAACATTCACAAGAAATAGCTGGTGAAACTCAGCAGATCTGACAGGCTCTGTGGAGAGGGAGAGAGAGAAAGTTAATGTTTCAAGTCTGAATTGACTTCTTCAGAACGTTTTGTTCCAGAATATTCTTGTTCGAAATCCTGCCTCCAGGTCTTGTTGTGCAGACCAGGCCTCGATTTGATATCTCTTTAGAAAACAGCACTTCCACAACATTACCACTTCATAGCATTTGTCTGAGTCAAAATCAACAATAATTTGGACAAATGTGGGTAATGAATCTAGAATAGAGTTGGTCATCTGAAATGTTTAATAAATTGGCTGGATTGTTTTGAAGAGGTGATGGGGGGTTGATGAGGGAAATGCTGAAGGTGTTTGATAAAATGCTGCACAATAGACTTGTGGGCAAAGTCATAGCTTATGGAATAAAAAGGATATTATAACATGGATACAAAATTGGCTGGCTGACAGGAAATCAAGAATAGTAGTTAATGGGTTCTTTTAGATTGGAAAAAGATTTGTAGAAAACGGTCTCCAGGATCAGTGTTGGTTTCCTTGCTCTTCCTGAAATAGATTATTGATCTAGACCTTGGTGTGCAGGGGTAGATGGATTTTGCAGAGCACAATTGCAAAACAGATTATACAAAACTTGAAAATATTGTTAACTATGAGGAGAATGGAGTAGAACCCCAAAAGAAAATCAATGGTGGATTGGGCAGACGGGTGGCAGATGAAGCTCATTGCAGAGAATTTCAAACAAATTCATTTTGACAGGAAAAACATGGAGAGGCATTATGATATAAAAAGGTACTACCTTAAAAGGGTACAAGAGTAGTTGACATCATTGAAGGTGGCACAATAGTTCAAAAGAATGGCTAATAAAGCATGAAGTTTCTATGGTCATAGAGTATAAGAGCAAGTAGTACATCCAATCATTTGAACAAAGAGAAGGCTGCTCATGCATGCCATGTTATTTAATAAAATCATGCCCAATCTAATGTTTATTATTATGTACAAATGTAGAGCACTGGTTTAGATTTAACTGACCAGTTCTGGGTGCGATTAGTATGCCAAATACAAAGACATTTGAGAGTGTGCAGAAAAAAAATCTATAAGGTTGGTTCCAGGAATTTAAATTCCAAGGTAGTTTGGAGAAGATGGGTCAGTTTTCCTTGGAGAAGGAAAGCCTAAGAGGAGACTTTTAAAAAATTAATTTGTGGGATGTGGGTGTCACTGGCTGGCCAGCATTTATTGCCTGTCCCTAGTTGTCCTTGAGAAGGTGGTGGTGAGCTGCCATCTTGAACCGCTGCAGTTTACCTGCTATGGGATGACCCATAGGGAGGGAATTCAAGAATTTTAACCCAGCAACAGTGAAGGAATAGTGATATATATCAAAGTCAGGATGGTGAGTGGTTTGGAGGGGAACTTGAAGGTGGTGGTATTCCCATATATCTGCTGCCCTTGTCCTTCTAGATGGAAGTGGACATGGATTTGGAAGGTGTGTGTCTAATGATCTTTGGTGAATTTCTGCAGTGCATATTGTAGATAGTACACTGTGCTGCTACTGAGTTTCAGTGGTGGAGGGAGTGGATGCTTGTGGATGTGGTGCCAATCAAGCGGGCTGCTTTGTCCTGGATGGTGTCAAGCTTCTTGAGTATTGTTAAGGCTGCACTCATCCAGGCAAGTGGAGAGGAAACCATCACACTCCTGACTTGTGCCTTGTAGATGGTGGACAGGCTTTGGAAACTCAGAGGTGTGTGTACTCTGTGCAGTATTCCTAGTCTCTGACATGTTCTTGTAGCCATGGTGTTTATATGGTGAGTCCAGTTGAGTTTGTGGTCAATGATAACCTCCAGGATGTTGACAATGGGGAATTCAGTGATGGTAACACCATTGAATATCAGGGGTGGTGATTAGATTGTCTCCTATTGATGATGCATTTGTGTGGCACGAATGTTACTTGTCACTTGTTAGCCCAAGCCTGGATACTGTCCATGTCTTGTTGTATTTGAACATGGACTATTTTAGTATCTTAGGAGTCTTGAATATTGTGCAATCATCAGCAAATATCCTCACTTCTGGCCTTATGATGAAGGGAAGGTCATTGATTAAGAAGTTGAAATGGTTAGGCCTAGGAAACTACCCTGAGGAACTCCTGCAGAGATGTCCTGGAGTTGAGATGATTGACCTCAACAACCACAACCATCTTTCTGTGTGTCAGGTATGACTCTAACCATTGGAGAGTTTGACCCGAATTCCCATTGATTCCAGTTTTGCCAGGATTTCTTGATGCCATACTCTGTTGAATGAAGCCTTGATGTCAATGGCTATCACTCTCACTTCCACTCTGGAATTCAGCTCCATTATCCCTGTTTGACTCAAGACTGTAATAAGGTCCTTGCGGAACCCAAACTGGGCATCATGGAGCAGGTTATTGCTGAGCAGATGCTGCATGAAAGCACTGTTGATGACACCTTCCATCACTTTACTTGTGATTGAGAGTACACGGATTGGGCAGTAATTGGCCGGGTTGGATTTGGCCTGCTTTTTATGTCCAGTACATACTTGGGTAATTTTCGACATTGTTGGGTAAATGCCAGTGTTGTAACTGTACTGGAACAGTTTTGATAGGGCAGCAGCAAGTTCTGGAGTACATGTTTCAGTATTGTTACTAGAATATTGTAAGGGCCTGTTGCCTGTGCAATATCCAACATCTCCAACCATTTCTTGATATCATATGGAGTGAATCAAATTGGCTGATGCCTGGTTCTGTAATGCTGGGGACCAGTGGAGGAGCTGAAAATGTGTTGCTGGAAAAGTGCAGCAGGTCAGGCAGCATCCAAGGAGCAGGAGAATCGACGTTTCGGGCATGAGGAAAGTGTGCCAAGCTAAGATAAAAGGTAGAGAGGAGGGACTTGGGGGAGGGGCGTTGGAAATGCAATAGGTGGAAGGAGGTTAAGGCGAGGATGATAGGCCGGAGTGGGGGTGGGGGCGGAGAGGTCAGGAAGAAGATTGCAGGTTAGGAAGATGGTGCTGAATTCGAGGGTTGGGACTGAGGTGGGGGGAGGGGAAATGAATTCACCTCCACCTCCACACACATCATTTACTGCATCCGCTGCACCCGATGTGGCCTCCTCTATATTGGGGAGACAGGCCGCCTACTTGCGGAACATTTCAGAGAACACCTCTGGGACACCCGGACCAACCAACCCAACCACCCCGTGGCTCAACACTTCAACTCCCCCTCCCACTCCACCAAGGACATGCAGGTCCTTGGAGTCCTCCATTGCCAGACCATAGCAACACGACGGCTGGAGGAAGAGCGCCTCATCTTCCGCCTAGGAACCCTCCAACCACAAGGGATGAACTCAGATTTCTCCAGCTTCCTCATTTCCCCTCCCCCCACCTTGTCTCAGTCCCAACCCTCGAACCCTAACCTGCAATCTTCTTCCTGACCTCTCCTCCCCCACCCCCAGTCCGGCCTATCACCCTCACCTTAACCTCCTTCCACCTATCGCATTTCCAATGCCCCTCCCCCAAGTCCCTCCTCCCTACCTTTTATCTTAGCCTGCTTGGCACACTTTCCTCATTCCTGAAGAAGGGCTCATGCTCGAAACGTCGATTCTCCTGCTCCTTGGATGCTGCCTGACCTGCTGCACTTTTCCAGCAACACTTTTTCAGCTCTGTGATCTCCAGCATCTGCAGTCCTCACTTTCTCCTAGACGACTGGAGGAGGCTGAGATGGATTATCTACTTCGCACTTCTGGCTAAAGATTGCTGCGAAAGCAACAGCCTTACCTTTTGCACTGATGTGCTGGGCTCTTCCATCATTGAGGATAGGGATATTTGCAGAGTCTCCTACTCCAGTGAGTTATTTACTCATCTACCACCTTTCGCAACTGGATGTGGCAGCACTGCAGAGCTTAAATCTGATCCTATGGTTGTGGGATTACTTAGCTCTGTCTACCACTTGCAAATAGTCGTGTTTGGTGGCTTCACCTGGTTGACACCTCATCTTCATTTTTGCCTGGTGCTGCCCCTGCCATGCCCTCCTGTACTCTCTATTGAACCAGGATTGATCCCCTGTCTTGATGATAATGGTTGAGTGGAGGATATGCTGGACCATGAGGTTACAGATTGCGCTGGAGCACAATTCTACTGCTGTTGATGGCTCACAGTGCCTCGTGGATGCTCAGTTTTGAGTTGCTAGATTTGTTCGAAGTCGGTGATAGAGCCACACAACCCGATGGAGGATATTCTCAATGTGAAAGCAGGACTTTGTATCCACAAGGACTGTGTGGTGGTCGCTCTTGCCGATACTGTCATGGACAGATGCATCTGCAGCTGGTAGGTTGGTAAGGAAAGGTCAAATATGTTTTTCCCTCTTGTTGGTTCCCTTGCCACTTGCTGCAGTCTTGCCGCTGAGACAGGACATATCCAGGGATGGTCGTGGTGGTGTCTGGGACATTGTTTGTAAGATATGGTTCAGTGAGTATGACTATGCCAGGTTGTTGCTTGCCTAGTTTGTGAGACAGCCCTCCCAATTTTGGCAATAGCCCCAGATGTTAGTAAGGGGGACTTTGCAGGGTCAATAGGACTGTATCTGCCGTTGTCTTTTCCAGTGCCGAGGTCGAGGTCTGGAGATCCATCCAGTTCCATTTCTTTGTATTGATTGGTACAACTGAATGGAGATATAATAGGGGTGTTCAAATTTCTGAGGCGTCTGAACAGAGTGGAGAGAGAAAAACTGAGAGAAAGTGAGAACTGCAGATGCTGGAGATCAGAGTTGAAAAGTGTGGCGCTGGAAAAGCACAGTAGGTCAGGTAGCTTCCAAGGAGCAGGAGAGTCGACATTTTGAGCATAAGTCCTTCATCAGGAATTCCTTTTCGACTAGAGAAAAACTGTACCCCCTTGTGAAATGATGGTGAACAAGAGGGCATAGATTTATGTTAAAGAGCTAAAGAAGCAGTGGTGATAATGAAGAAAAGTGGTTGAGAGTGATTGGGATCTGGATGGCACTATTTCAGAGTGTGATGGAAGTAGGTGCAACCAAATTATTCAAATGGAATTATGGAGTTATCTGAATGGCAGTATTTGCTGACAGCGAAATGGTAGGGCAATTGCAACTGTGTTCTCTCTTGGGACTGCACATGAACATGGTTCCCGACTCTCTACATCATTTTATCATGTGGAACGTGTGCATTGCATATGTGAAATGGGTTTGACAGCAGGAAAGAGCTCCACAATTGGTCAGGGGGAGGGGCTTGGTTGGGGTATCAGAAAAGGGGCGGTGAGAAGACTAGACAGGTGATCAGACGGAAGTGGGGGATGGGGTAGATTGAAGGGGTTTCTTCTATTCTCCCCGACTCCTGGTTCCTGATTTCTCTTGTGAAACCAAGCAAGTGCATGCTGGAAACACGAACAAATCTCATTCACTAGCACATGTGAAAGCCTCTCCCTAGAACATACTGCGCATGCTTCTTGGTGTCAGCAAACACAGTCTATCTGAAACGGAAGATTGCACAGACTTACAAAGAAAGGTGAGCAAGGAGGAATAAGACAGGGTGAATATCTTATCTAGAGACCCAGTATAGACACCATGAGCCAGGTAACCTCATTAAGCTGTAAATTGTAGGAATATGGTAGGCCATTTAGCCCATTGCATCTGTTCTACCATTTGATTAGATCATAGCTGATCTGCTTATCCTAAACTCTACCTTTCAGCTTTTTCCCTATAATCATTGATCCCCTTAAAAAGCTGTCTATGACAGCATTGAATATACTTAGCCTCGACAGCCCTTTGCAGTAAAGAATTCCACACATCCACTTCCCTCTGAGAGAAAAAGTTCTCTCATTTCTGTCCGAACTGGTCAATTCCTTACTCTGACATTACGCTTGCTGCTTCTAGACACTTTCCGAAGGCCAGATCATTAATGCACCAAGGTTCATCTCTCAAATATTGCTGCTAGTAACCTGGGAGGAAAGACTGCACTTTACGTTCACAACTCTCATTTGTGGTTTGAGCCAGGACACACTCTAACTGTTTATAAATAGCCTTCAGTTTCTTGGAGCTACTAACATAACAGCAGCTGACCATCAAACATGGGGAAAGATGATCAGCCAAACTAGGTCCAAACTTTATAAGGGTCAATTTAATAACATTTTCAAACTCAAAGTTTGTGCGAAGATTTGTGGCTCGGGTGCTCGTTGTTGTGGTTCTGTTCGCCGAGCTGGGAATTTGTGTTGCAGACGTTTCGTCCCCTGTCTAGGTGACATCCTCAGTGCTTGGGAGCCTCCGGTGAAGCGCTTCTGTGATGTTTCCTCTGGCATTTATAGTGGCATTTATAGGATAAGCCAAAGAGAACAGCCAGGGAATTCCTAGATGCATGCAACTCATCCACAGATTCAATCAATAAGCACATCGACCTGGACCCAATATACCAACCACTGCAACGGACAGCTGGAACTGACAACTGGAAGCGACAGATTCAAACCACTATAAATGTCGGAGGAAACATCACAGAAGCACTTCACAGGAGGCTCCCAAGCACTGAGGATGTCACCTAGACAGGGGACGAAACGTCTGCAACACAAATTCCCAGCTCGGCGAACAGAACCACAAAATTTTCAAACTGTAGGCCAAGCTTATGTGATTACAGATATTGCATGATGAAATCTTATTTACAATCCAATCAGATTCATTATCCTGACAGGGAATGCACAACAAGAGTAGTGCCTAGGTTGTTTAGAAGTTAACATTTCCAGAGGATTTGAAATGTATTAACAAAATGCAAATACAAATGTTACAAGGCCTGATTGATATTTATTGGTAAGTGATTGCTTCGGTTTGTCACCCCATGCAGTCTGAACATGCACTGTACTTTTATTTCTTAGAAACGCCAATTGTTCATTCTTCCACCTTCACCCTGGTCTTCAACTTCCCCTTCCTCTTTAAAATTCACAAATGTTTCAGCACCATTAAATTCCATATTTATCTTTCCTGACGGTCCCCATTGCAGTTCCTAATTTTTAGCCCATCTTTAACACAGTGCAAAACCCATCTTGGTCAAAGTTACGATCAGCAGATTACATGATTACAAAGTACCCTATTCTCCACAGACATTAATTAAATTGACCTTGTTGTTCCACCTTCTGTCTAAAAGTCTAATCTTGCAGCAATGTCCTTTTCCAGGTTTCTTTCTACCTGCCTTCAACACTGTTAGTCCATCTTCTTCATGGTTTTTTCTTGTCAAGTGCTCATGGTTTTTTTTGTGCCCTCATGTTTATATCCTGAAAATCCTAGGACATAAAGTCATAGAGATGTACAGCATGGAAACAGACCCTTCGGTCCAACCTGTCCATGCCGACCAGATATCTCAACCCAATCTAGTCCCACCTACCAGCACCCGGCCCATATCCCTCCAAACCCTTCCTATTCGTATACCCATCCAAATACCTCTTAAATGTTGCAATTGTACCAGCCTCCACTACTACTTCTGGCAGCTCATTCCAAACACGTACCACCCTCTGTGTGAAAAAGTTGCCCCTTAGGTCTCTTTTATATCTTTCCCCTCTCATCCTAGACCTATGCCCTCTAGTTCTGGACTCCCCGACCCCAGGGAAAAGACTTTGCCTGTTTACCCCATCTGTGCCCCTCATAATTTTGTTAACTTCTATAAGGTCACCCCTCAGCCTCCGCTCCAGGGAAAACAGCCCCAGCCTGTTCAGCCTCTCCCTATAGCTCAAATTCTCCAACCCTGGCAACATCCTTGTAAATCTTTTCTGAACCCTTTCAAGTTTCACAACATCTTTTCGATAGAAAGGAGACCAGAATTGCACTTTTAGATCATTTATTTTACTCTTCCACAGGTGTCACTCACCAACCTCCTTTGTTACTGAGGGGTCAGTTTCTATTTGAATGCCAAAAACATTCCCAACGCATTTGTTTTACTCCTTCTATTTGTGCAGACCATCCAAATATCTGTTGGATAGGTGAGGCAGGAATTCCATCAACTCAAAATGGACAAAAATAAATTGCATCATTTCACACTTCCAAGAGGGACCTCAGACTTGCATTGGTGATTTCATTCTTTTCCTCTGCTGCTCACTAGGACTAAACACAGTTATGTGTAGCCTTGTATCTTTTTGGACCTCCAGTTGAAGCACTTTGACACTATCAGCAAAGCAGGCTTCCCTCCCAACTTATTCACCACTTCTGCTCCAATCTCATTGGGCGGCACGGTGGCACAGTGGTTAGCACTCCTGCCTCACAGCGCCAGAGACCCGGGTTCAATTCCCGCCTCAGGCGACTCTCTGTGTGGAGTTTGCACATTCTCCCCGTGTCTGCGTGGGTTTCCTCCAGGTGCTCCGGTTTCCTCCCACACTCCAAAGATGTGCAGGTCAGGTGAATTGGCCATGCTAAATTGCCCGTAGTGTTAGGTGTAGGGGTAGATGTAGGGGTATGGGTGGGTTGCGCTTCGGCGGGGCGGTGTGGACTTGTTGGGCCGAAGGGCCTGTTTCCACACTGTAAGTAATCTAATCTAATCTAATCTAATCTAATCATTATTGATGAAACCCCCATTAACGGCGTAATCATTTGAATGCTTGACTTCTTCAATGTACTACAGGTCTCCAACAATATAACCCTACCGATCCAACCTAAACAAACTTTAATTAATCCAAGATCTATCACTCTAATGAACAGACTCAAACCGATCTCAGGTCAGGTACCGGTGTCGTTTTGTGCAAGAACCCTGTGAACGGCAACTCATGAAATGCAGCTAAGGCTGACTCTTTGACCTTTTGATCATCAGAGTTAATACATCCTCACATGATTCATGTCATATTTGATTGTATGTTATGAGACTTGTAAGCGTTTTAGCAGATTTCTGCAGCCCTGAACATATCTGTGTTCTTCTTTTAGTAGATTTTAGATGCTTCAAAAGAGGAACCGCTGGACCCCAAATATAAATTCTGCTTTCTGTCCACAGATGCTGCCAGACCCTGCTGAGTTTTCTAGAAATCTATGTTTTTGTTTCTGATTTGCAGTAGTTTGGATTTTTCAGTGTCACAAATGGCCAGGATAACAGGTTTGCTTGTACTGTGTCAATATGGCACTGGTTGTAAGATGGCTACCTAAGATGATTCAAGATGGAGGTCATATGCCCAAAGGTTATGTTTCTGCATTGTGCTGTTCTACATTCTGTGGAGCAGAAACTCTTTACTGTCTTCACAAAACACAGCAAGTCAAGAAACATATATCAATCCAATTTCCAGGAAAGCATAATATTCTGACGACCTTAGGATATTTAATTACATTACAGGTGCTTGCAGCTACAAGTCTTTGTTGCTGTTAAACAACTCAAGAATCAAATTCAGCTGGAAGAGATAGAGATTCATTGTCATTAGTATTTACAACTTCAAAATGTATGACTAATTTTCACAGGAATTGTTTACACACGAACAAACATTGAAGAAATACTAATTATATGCCACTGAGTGCAAAAGCCAGAAACTGGACAAGATTTTTATTCTAATAACTTCTAACAGCTTGAAACCTAATATATATTTATAATTTTATCCAAAAAAAAAGTGTGGGACTCTAAGATCAAGTAAAGACCATTTTTTTGAGTCTAGAATTGTTTCCGATCAGTGCTTGTCTTCAATGATGTTTGCATGCTCCACCCTTTTCCACCCACTTCTAAGGAATGTCTAACGTATATTTGTCAGTTGGCAATAAAATGTGTTTCATTAAAGTAGCTATATCTCAATTTTTGATCTAGACAGACTAACAATTGAATATTTGTATTTATTTATGTCGTTGCAGAATTTATTTTGCAAAGGTAATTTTTTCCCAGACACAAAAAGAAAATCATTGTCTGTGGAGATCAATCACAAACTGATGTTATCCAATTTGAGTCTTTCTTCCAATCTTGTTAGAACACCCTTCCACCATTTTAGCAAAGCTAAAAATTCCATTTCTCCCTTCCCAAAGATCTACTAGTCCCAGTTCCTTTAAAGTGCTGCCTGTGCTCATCTTAAATCTCCAACTTGAAAGTCTTTAAATTTATCTTGTTTTATAAAAGAAACAGGAGTAGGCCATTCATCCAATCAAGGCTACTCCACCATTTAGAGTCATAGAGATGCACATCATAGAAACAGACCCTTCGGTCCAACTAGTCCATGTCGATTCTAAGTCAATCTAGTCCCATTTGCCAGCATCTGGCCCATATCCCTCGAAACATAAGCATAAGATAAGGATGTGTGGCATTAGGGGTAAAGTATGAGCACAGTTAGAGGATTGGTTGACTAACAGGAATCAAACAGTGGGAATAAATGAGTGCTATTCAGACTGGAATACAGTGACTAGTGGTGTGCCTCAGGGATCGGTGTTGGGACAGCAATTATTTACAATTTATGTTGATGATTGAAGTTGGGGACCACGTCTAGGGTGTCAAACTTTGCAGTAAGAATGGCGAAGGAGACAACTAGGATGACTAGTCTTGAGTACTTCCAAGTGGAGATCCAGTATGACCTGCACATTTATTTCTAAATATTAATGGCTTTGGATACATTGAATCTATTAATCAATTGGCAACATTAATATTTAATATTGTCATAATACTAAAACTAAAATGGTTTACATGTAATGTTGCAAATCAAACTCAGTTTTACATGATCCACAGGTACTAATATTCATTTCAGACTATTTGACAGAAAAAATACTAATAAAATGGGCTACTGCAAAGTGTGAAGACACATTTAAGTTTAATTTTATTTTTCTACTTTTCTATCATCCACACTTATAATTAATGTATTCTTCTGTGTACTCTCATTAGTTCCCTTTTGCAGTATTAATGTAAATGTCCATATTTGGAAAAGTAAAGCATAGGTTGTAACATTTCTGGAGATGGACTCCATTACACAACATTGAGTATACCTGCGTATTGTTATATCTTTATGATATATGTTTGAAATTCTTTTTGACCTTCACATTATCATATTTAAATGATTCATTGTCCAGAACAGATGTACATAAAATTCAAAGAAAGCCACTTTGAAAATTATCTTTACTTCTGTCATTGCACTCTTAACTGGCAGAAAGAACCGTAGCTTTCCATCTTCCCTTTTCAGAATTAGGGTAGAAATTTTTCCTTAATATATTTTATCCACCAAATATATTCAGAATGGTGGAGATACACACAGCTGCCATAATTTCAACTAGATATCTTACGTATGTCTTTAGCACATGCACATTAAGCGTATACATGAGCAGTCTTGGTTATTTACTTTGTGATTTTTACAGGTTATGCAATTCAGTTGTAGAAAATCACGCAAGAAAGAATTTGTATTTACATAAAACTTTTCATATCTTCAGTATATGCCGAATACACTGTCATGGTCAATGAATTTCTTTGCAAGCAAAACTCCTGTTGTCTTGTAGGCAAATCCAAATGTTAACACAACAAGGTTTCAAAACACCAAGAAGATAAATTACCAGTTAATCTGTTTCAGTGTATTGGTTGAGGGATGAATATTGATCAGGACATTGGAAAAATTTTACATAATTGAATTGTGTCATACTTTCATGCTCATTTGATTTGGCAATTTGAGGTTCAGTCTGAGCATATGTCACTCTGGATTGTACTGAAGGGTTAGCCAAGATTGTATATGTTGTAGTGACCCATGACTAAAGTTGACAAGATGGCTGCTTGGGGCTTTTTATAAACCTGATACAAGATGGCTTAAAGGAGTTGGCAGCAGATGTTCACTGCCAGACTTGGGGTCCTCTGACAGTGGTACTGGATAAGATAATGAAAGGTCACATGGGAGGTCACAAAAGGGTTCTGGTGAGAAGAAATATGAGGGAATTTGCTTGAGTTTCTGTATTCAGGCAGTTCTAAGATATAAGCATTTTAATAAGGAGCATTTTTGAAAGATTTAGTTAAGCCAAGGTCCTAAGTTTGTTCTATAAAGTAAAACGTAGAAGGAAAAGTATGATTCCACTTCAATCTAGGTAATTGTCATGACATATTAAACATACTCAAATGTGTACAGTATTGTGAAATACAACCCACAAGCATCCATACAGAAATATTGATGAATTTTATGAGCAGACAACTGTAAACAGTAAAAGGAGATCCCTCAATGGCAGGGAAGATGCAGCAATAAATGATGCAAACAAACAATCTCTAAGAGAGCAAAAGAGGTTGTAAAACATGGAAAGATAATCAATTGCAGCTTACATGCAGATTCGTACGTCCGAAGATCAAGGCAAGAGTGAAAGTGGCAGGTTATAAATTACAGAGTGAAGATGGGGTTATGTCCCTTGGTTATTGTGGAATCCAAACAGGTTTCATTTAATGACTTGGTAAAATAGTAAAGTGATTGAATTTCACCCTCATTAGTGACATTCGAATAGATGTTTTTTATTATGAGAAGAAAATTAGTAATGGAAAATGTTTAGTGTAGAAACAGTAAAAGATTCATTCAAGGACTAAACTCTGGTTTAAAACTCACTTTCAGCATGCAAATAGTGGGGGTTGTAATTGCAGCTGCAAGTCAGCACCGTTTGTTTGATCTGTCAGGCTGAAGTGAGAGAGGGGTCATTCCCAATTTGTCAGCTGTGTCACAGAACTGTAGGTATTTTATATTAGAGTTGCTTTGAAAGACTTTATAACAATTGGTAGAAATTAATATCCTTCCTAATCTCTGTACTAAAGTTAGTGCAGAATTTGAAAGAGTTCTTACTGATAAACAAGTATGTAGGTTATTGGAAAAGAATGACATGTAGCTGGCAAATGTTTGGGAAGGAGTATAATGGTCAGAAACATTGTAGCTCTATGCCTGATGAAGGGCTGTTGCCCGAAACGTCGATTTTCTTGCTCCACGGATGCTGCCTGAACTGCTGTGCTTTTTCAGTACCACTCTAATCTAGAATCTGGTTTCCAGCTTCTGCAGCCCTTGTTTTTACTACGTTTCAAAAGACAGATGATGGAGGTATCTGGTAGGTACCTTGAGATTATGGGAGGACCTAGGGCTGTCCATAGAGCTGTCCAATATTGATTGGGTGTTTACTGAATTGGATGTATAGATAAGGCGGATGTGGCTAACAATGACATCAATGTTGCATGTAATTACTGTAATATGAAAGGTATAAAAATGTTATATTCAGTTGGGGCAAGTTAGAGCATCATTGACCTCTCCTGTGATCTGATTTAAGGGGGCAATTGGCCTCCATGTGAAATCCAGATTTAGAGTGGTCTCTGGCCTCTCCCACATGTGGTTGAAAATAGCTCTGAATAAAGATTGCTTGTACTGCTGAACACTGAACTCAAACCTTCTCTTTGATATTTCTCCCTACAACTGTACTGTACTCTTATACTCCAAACCAGCTGATGAAGGAGCAGCACTCTGAAAGCTCGTGCTTCCAAATAAACCTGTTGGATTACAACCTGGTGTTATGTGATTTTTAACTCTCCCTTAAACAGTATACTACTAGGGC
This sequence comes from Chiloscyllium punctatum, assembly GCF_047496795.1. Taxonomy (NCBI): domain Eukaryota; kingdom Metazoa; phylum Chordata; class Chondrichthyes; order Orectolobiformes; family Hemiscylliidae; genus Chiloscyllium; species Chiloscyllium punctatum. The sequence continues at coordinate 22,103,188 of NC_092764.1, forward strand.
TGTACCACAAGCATCTGTGTTAGGGACTCAATTACTATTTTTTTTAAATGAATGACTTGGATAATGTCATAAAAAGTAATATATCCAAATTTGCTGATGATACAAAGTTGGGCAGCAGTGTAGTCAGTGTAAATAATAGCATAAAATTACTGAAGGGTGTTGATAAACTAAGTGACTGGGCAAAACTATGACAGATACAGTTCAATGTAAGCAAATTATCCATTTGGATCAAAAAAAGGATAGACTATGGTACTTTCTAGATAGTATGAAGTAAAATACAATAGATGTCCAAAGAGATTTGGTGGTTCAGGTGCTTAGATCTTTAAAATGTCATGAAAGGTACAGAAAATAATCACAAAGGCATTTGGGATGCTAGCCTTTATATCTAGAGGACTGGAATATAGATTTGCATAAATTATGCTGCAATTATCCAAAACCCTGGTTAGACCCCACTTGGAGTACTGTGACCAGATCGAGCTACCACACTTTATGAAGTATAAAGTGGCCTTGGAAGAACACAACATATATTTACAAGAATGTTACCTGGACTGCAAGGGTTATGTTATAAGGAGAGATTATACAAATTAGGTCTGTTGTCTTTGGAATTTAGAAGTTAGAGGGTGATATGATCAAAATCTTCAAGAATTAACAGGAAAAGACAGATTAGATAAAGATAAACTATTTCCAATGGTTGATGATTCTCGAACCAGGGGACATAGATTGAGTATTAGGGCCAGGCAACTCAGGAGAGATATTAGGAAGTGCTTCTACACTCAAAAGGTGGCAGATATTTGGAAGTCTCTTCCAGAAACGGCAGGATCAGTTGTTAAGTTTAAATCTGAGATAAAAACATTTTTGTTAAGCAAATGTAATAAGAGATATGGGATAAAGGTTCATATATAGAGATAGGTCACAGATCAGCCATGACCTCATTTAATGGTAAAATGGGCTTCAGGGGCTGAATGGCCTACCCCTGTTCCTATGCTTCTATTTGCTTAAGTCTTTGGAGAAGGGCATCAAACCACCGGTTTTTTGACAAGCGCCAGGGGGTTACAACTGAACCAAGGCTGACCCCCAACCTAAATAAAAAGCAGTTGCAATACAGCAAAATAATGGAAAGTATCCGGAACATAGAAACTAAGTTTGAGATCTCTGATAAGTCATGTTACTTTTATAGTTTGAAAATGAGGAATTAATAGGCTGAGAATTACAATGAGAAGGAAGAGTATAGCAATACATGGGGCAAGACTAAAATAGAAAATTAGTTTAGTAACTTTGCAATCATCAGTGTTATGTAACTTTGGTTCAAGTCTGAGCACATTTTCATTCTAGACTGACAAGCCTGAGTTTGAATTTGGCAGAAAAGATGCAAGGCACTGTCAGGAATACATAATTCTCACCAGGAACTCTTCAAAATAATTGTTTTGATCACCACATGCCCCACTGGATAAAAATAAACTAACTCCCTGCCAAAATAAACATCTTTCAAAGACAACTCAGAGGAAAACATAGCTATCAGCACAAGGCAAAGGACATCAGGGTCAAATGGCAGAAAATATTAGTTCTGCATTTTAGAAAATCTTTCATTAGCCACAAGCTCCAAGATGCGCAAGGTGTTTACGAAGCAATGTCCTCTCCATTACTTTTTAAAAGTATTCATGCTCATGGATGTCTTTCTGATCCCTCACTTACTTTGAAATTAACAATATCAAGTATATGAAAAGACAAATTGAATATGAGAAATTAATTTTGGGTGTTTTTTGCTTCATACATGTACTAAACTTGTAAAACATAATTCAAAGGATGGGGACGTCACTTGCTAAGCCAATGTCTATTGCCCACTCATTGCCCGAGAGGAAGTGACAGTGAGTTTTACGGTGTGGAGATATCCACAGTGTTGTTAGAGAAGGGTTCTGACTTAGCAACAATAAACGAGGGATTACATAGTTCCAGAGAAATCCAGAAAAGAATTCCAAGAAAAAACCTAGGAATGCACCAACAAGCAAGACTAGGTGTTACAAAGGTAACAGAGAGACCAGGAAAGGGGCTTTTTTTTGAAGGCATGCAGCATTCATAACAAACGAATTGCCAGTGTAGGTAAAGGTGGAGGGGTAGTACTGGTTAATCAAACATGGCACTTGTGCAATAGTCAGAGATGACCTTGTTTGTAGATGAGGTATAGCAGGAGAAAGAATTCCCCAAACAGTATCCACAAAGTAGAAAGAAGTAGACAAGAAAAAACATCAATGCTTGTAATAATGCCAATAACTCCATGTGCACTCTGCCAAATTAGTTATACCTACTTTTCAGTCAAATCCATATTCCTAACCAGATATTGCTCGTTAGTCTTTGGAATTCTCTTCTACTGCAAATGGTGCAGGCTGGGTCATTGAATGTTTTCAAAGTCAAGTTAACTAAAATTATGGGGGTCAGGCAGCAAAATAGAGTTAAGAAAGTGGAGCTCATCTGTGATCTTATTAAATGCAGAGCTGGCTCAATGGGCCAAACTTGATTGGTGTCCAATTGTCATCAAAGCACCATTCTTTGATAAATTTTAATTAATCCAAAATTCTACTGCTAGGATCCTACTTCCAAATCATCGCTTGCCCTTAGATTTATATTCATTATACTGTATCTGCAACCCTGTCACCATCACATGGCAGTACCTCGAAATTAGTATTTTCACCCTTCCCCTTAAATCCTTTTGTGGGATTGCTCTCCAAACTCTGCAAAGATCTCTCCATGCTTCAGGCTCTCTGCCTGTATTCCTGATGAAGGGCTTTTGCCCGAAACGTCGATTTTACTGCTCCTCGGATGCTGCCTGAACTGCTGTGCTCTTCCAGCACCACAAATCCAGAATCTGGTTTCCAGCATCTGCAGTCATTGTTTTTACCTAATTGCCTCCAACCCCAACTCATTTAATCCTGACATTCAGTCATTGGGGCCCTAAAATTCTCTGCTTCTCCACCTGACTCACTACCTTAACACTTACCTCTTCAACCAAGTTCTCACCCTATTGAATGTCTTTGGCTTCTTGTTAGTTCTTTCCTGAAAACACTTGTTTGGTATGCATTGGCCTGCTTCCCCTTTTATTTACTGATGTTCCTCTTTAAACTGGTTGTACGTTTATTGTTTCTTCAAATTTCTGACAAAATAATAAATGATCTACCAAATGTTTCCAGCAATATCTATTTTGCTGCATATTTCTAGCATCTGCAATTTTCATATATTACTTAAAAATTAAGAGAAACTGAAAAAAAACAAGACACACCCGATCTGCCTGAGGCAGCAACTAGCTGCAGATAAAATTTCACATCAGTTGATAGTGAAGTTAGACTTGCTTGAAAATTCCAAACACTCAAAGGACTGCATTAGCCTGTTCGGTTAACTTTTGTTTTGGTATTTCTTTGTTATATATTTGTAAACATTTTCGAGCTATGCATAAATTAAAATATTGGTCTAAGTTCCCACGTTACTATGAATAATAAAAAAAACTTTTGAAATAGTGGCTCAGTGGTTAGCAGTGATACCTCACAACACCAGAAAAGTAAGTAATATGTTTTTTATTTAACTATTTCTTCACAATCAAATAATTTGTTCTGGATTAGTGGTGCTGGAAGAGCGCAGCAGTTCAGGCAGCATCCAAGTAGCTTCGAAATCGACATTTCAGGCAAAAGCCCTTCATAAGGAATAAAGGCAGTGAGCCTGAAGCGTGGAGAGATAAGCTAGAGGAGGGTGGGGTGGGGAGAAAGTAGCATAGAGTACAATGGGTGAGTGGGGGAGGGGATGAAGGTGATAGGTCAGGGAGGAGAGGGTGGAGTGGATAGGTGGAAAAGGAGATCGGCAGGTAGGACCACTAATCCAGAATCTGGTTTCCAGCATCTGCAGTCATTGTTTTTACCTTATCAAATAATTTGTGCCTAGCTATAGTTTTAAATGTATACAAACTGGATCGTAATATGTTATAAACAAAATCACAGTTATGTTTCTGGTCTGGTGACCCTTCCTCAGAACCAGACCTGAAATGTTAACTCTGATTTCTCTTCACAGATGCTGCCAGACCTGCTGAGCTTTACCAGCAACTTCTGATTTACAGCATCTGCAATTTTTTCAGTATTTATCTTTTGTATACTGCTAAAATCCAAAGTGCATAAATATTTAATTTCTATTGCCAAGCTACCCTGAATTCAGGAATGCTTGTAGATACATTCCAGTCTGCCACTGTACAGCTGAACATCGAATACAGAAGGTTAGGGGTGGGGTTGTAGTCCCACCAGGGACATAGTTGGAGCGGTGCAGACACCTTCAATAGGGCACTCAATCTCAGCCAGTGTCTCTAACAGCTTACTTTGAATTGGCGGGCCTCCCATTCCACAGCTGGCAAAACAACAAGAAGTTTGGAAAATTGACCCTAATTAGGGCTTTTGGTATTACAGAAGAATCTCGATTATCCAAACGAGATGGGCGGGCACTACTTCGTTCAGATAATTGATTATTCAGTTAATTGATTCAATGCCTCTCCTCTAGGGCTTGGAGTTTTCTGAAGTTTCCTTCTTCCTCGCTCTGCCTGCTTTGCTTTCTCTCTGTCTCAGGGTTTATTTCTGAGGAGACACACACTTGTGTGTAAGGGCCTTGCTAAAGCCTCCCCCCAGTACCCCCATCAGTGCAATGGGATTGGCACAGCAAGCGTTTGCTAAGTCCGCTCCCCTTTCAGGAGACTAGGCAGCAGCACACTGTGAGCAAGACCACGTCCCCTGTCCACCCCTCGCCCACCCCCAACCCTGTCCAACACTGACCCCTCCCGTCGGTGCCCCTCCCCCCTCCAGCCCCCCCGTCAGCCCACGCTCCCACTCCCTCTCTGGGGCAGCCGGACTGGACACCAACAGTAAGACTGCTGTTGCCTTTGGTGGGTGAGTCCCAAAATAGCGCGCGTGCACACGCATACACACACACATGCGCACACACTTTTTTACTGCAACATTTTGACAGGTTCCACCTTTGCCCTGCTTAGGACAATGTTAGAGAGATTATCTGGGGAAGGGGGGTTTAGTGTACACCCTGTGTAGAACTCCAGGGAAAGTGTAGGGGTGTGTGAGTGAGAAAGAGAGAGAGAGCGCGGGCAGTCAGTCACTTGGAAACAGTGCCTGGGCTCCCATCAATGTCTATGACTGTTCTTGGCAGTATGTCAGTGAGCCAAATTCACTTTTAATCATTGTAAATAAAACATCAAAGAGGTGTTTCAACACTGATTGTATGTAATGTTTCTATCGGGACCTTAAAATCTTCTTCGGATAATCCGAAATTCGGATAATTGATATCCAGATAATCAAGGTTTCTCTGTATAACACATTCCTTGGCAGTGGAAATGCTTTGGAAAGCCATCATGATACACTACTGCCTCGTTTGCATAGCCATCCTTCCATTTCCAACCGTACACCCTTAGGATCTAGATTATTCCCCCTTCAGAGTCTAAATAGGGGTCTAGTCTTACAGATACACAAATCATTAAAAGGGGTTAATTAGGCCATAAAAGAAATTGAAGTATTGTGCTTAATTTCTAAAGGATAGAATTGAAATGCAGAGGAGTTTATATTAAACTTGGACAGACTTTAGTTGATCAGATTTAAGAGCACTTTGAATAGTTCTGGTCTCCTTTATGATATGGAGGTAATGGAAAGGTACATAAAGTATTTATAAAGCTGATACCACAGCCGAAAGAATGCACTTGTCTGAGATTTTTGTAAGAGCTGAGATTTTTTTGCACAGAAAGAGAAGATTGAAGGGTGATGTGTTTTTAAGGTTATAAAATCATTTCATAGAATAAATGTAGGGATGACATTTCTACCTTTAGGAGTCCAAAACTAAGGGTCCATACATATGAGACTGTTACTAATAAATCAGTCATGAGCAACACTGGTATGGAGTTCAGGACAAACGTCTTTACATAGACAGTGACTTTTACATGGATCTGATTAATATGGTAGATATGGTTCACATAATGCATTTACAAGTAGGCTGGATAAACACGATGGAGGCAGGAATAGATTTATGGGGTGGGAGGAGGTTCACATGAAGCATAAGCAAAGGCATAGACCAGAAAGAATGTATGCTATAGACACAGCTGATGCAACAATAAAGGTCATAGAGTCACACAGCACAGAAACGTTTCCTTTGTTCCAACCAGTCCATGCCAACCATACTTCCAAACTAGGCCCACCTGCCCATGCATAACCTGTATTCCTCCAAACATTTCTTGTTCATGTACTTAGCTAAATGTCTTTTAACATTGTAACTGTACCTACATCTGCCACTTCCTCTTGAATTTCATTCCACGTACGAACCACTCTGTCTAAAAAAAAAGCCCCTCATGTCTTTTTCAAATCTTTCTCCTCTCACTTTAAAAATATGCCCCTTAGAATGAAATCCCCCACCCTAGGGAAAAGACACTTGCCATTCAATTTATTTATTTTATAAACCTCTATACGGTCACCTCTCAACCTCCTATGCTGCCGTGAAAAGGTCCCAGCCTATCCAGCCTCTCCTTATAACTTAAACCATGCATGCCCATCAACATCCTGGTAAATCTCTTTTGAACCTTCTCCAGCTTAATAATATCCTTCTTATAACAGGGAGACCAAACCTGGACACAGTACTCTAGAAGACGCCTCACTAACATCTCGTACAACCTCAATATGACATCCCAACTCCTGTACTCAAAGATCTGAGCAACCAAGGCCAAAGTGTTAAATGTCTTCTTAACAACCCCATTTATATGTGATGCAAACTACAATGAATTATGCACCTGAACCCCTAGGTCTCTGTGTTCTACAACACTGCCCAAGGCCCTACTTTTAATTGTATACGTCTTGTCTTTGTCTGTTTTACCAAAATGCAATATCTCGCATTTATTCAAAGTAAACTCCTGTTGCCATTCTTCAGCCCATTGACCCGACTGATCAAAATCTCTTTGTAATCTTAGATAACCTTCTTCACTGTCCACTATACCACCAATCTTGGTGGCGTCTGCAAACTTACTAATCATGCTTTCTATATTTTCATCTAAATTTTTCCCTGGGGGAGTCCAGAACTAGAGGGCATAGGTTTAGGATGGGGAAAGATATATAAGAGATCTAAGAGGCAACCTTTTCATGCAGAGGGTGGTACGTGTATGGAATGAGCTGCCAGAGGAAGTGGTGGAGGCTGGTACAATTGCAACAGTTAAGACGGATTTGGATGGGTATATGAAGAGGAAGGGTTTGGAGGGATATGGGCCCGGTGCTGGCAGGTGGGACGAGATTGGGTTGGGATATCTGGTCAGCATGGATGAGTTAAAAGGGAGAAAAACAGACAAAGGAAGCACATGGTGAGGACAGTGCAGGAGAGAGAGAGAGAGAGAGAGAGAAAATCTGCACAGCTACTGCCTTTGCTGTTATTGAATTCATCTATCGCTGGACATCAGAATGCATCTGAGAAAATTAACAAACAGTGAATTTCACAACTAATCTTGGAGGAACCTGTTTGGCGAAGTTCACAACACAGAATCAAATAAGTTAATTGTTGTCTTAAGTCTGTCCAATAGTAAGGCTGCAGTAGTGGGTACAGTGGGTTATTTCCTGATTATATGTTTTATGGAGATAAGTCTCTTGATTAAACTTAAAATATAAGCCATAACTATTAATTTAACCTGGTGCAGTGTTTTGTAGAGGAATAAGATGGTGTTATTTTTTTGGGTCTGTACATTGTGAAGGAGTAAAAATGGCCTTTGCAGTGAGATGTACATCTTGTCAGATGTGGGAGTTCAAAGAGAGTATAAGGGCTACTGCAGATTATATCTGCATAAATGCTGTTGGATGCGAATCTTATCAGATCGAATGGATCGGTTGGAGAGACAGTTAGAAGCAATGAGGTATTTGCAACAGCAACAGTATGTGATGGATGGCAGTTATAGGAAGGAGGGAAAGTCTCAGATACAGTCACAGGAGTCTGTTGTGGATATACCCATTTCAAACAGGTATGCTGTTTTGGAAAATGTAGGGGGTGATGGATTCTCAGAGGAACATAGCACGAACAGCCAAGTTTCTGGTATTGAGACTGGCTCTAATGCAACAAGGGGTACGTCGGCTTCCAAGAGATCAATTGTGTTAGGGGATTCTGTAGTCCGAGGAACAGACAGACTGTGGCCAGCAGAGAAAAAGCAGAATGGTGTGTTGTTTCCCTGGTACCAGGATCAAGGATGTCTCAGAGAGGGTGCAGAATGTTCTCACGGGGGAGAGAGGTCAGCAAAAGGTCATTGTCCAGATTGGAGCCAACGATATAGGAAGGGACCTGTACAAGAAGGACGGACTGCACCTAAATTGGAAGGGGACTAATATACTGGCAGGGAAATTTGCTCTAACTGCTCAGGAGAATTTAAACTTGTAAGATGGGGGGGGTGGGACCCCAGGAGATAGTGAGGAAAGAGATCAATCTGAAACTGGTACAGTTGAGAACAGAAATGAATCAGTCAGGGCAGGCAGGGACAAGATAGGACGAATAAATTAAACCGCATTTATTTCAATGTAAGGGGCCTAACAGGGAAGGCAGATGAACTCAGGGCATGGTTAGGAACATAGGACTGGGATATCATAGCAATTATGGAAACATGGCTCAGGGATGGGCAGGACTGGCAGCTTAATGTTCTAGGATACAAATGCTACAGGAAGGATAGAAAGGGAGTCAGGAGAGGAGGGGAGTGGCATTTTGATAAGGGATAGCATTACAGCTGTACTGAGGGAGGATATTCCCAGAAATACATCCAGGGAAGTTATTTGGGTGGAACTGAGAAATAAGAAAGGGATGATCACCTAATTGGGATTGTATTATAGACGCCTCAATAGTCAGAGGGAAATTGAGAAACAAACTTGTAAGGAGATCTCAGCTATCTGTAAGAATAATATGGTAGTTATGGTAGGGGATTTTAACTTTCCAAACATAGACTGGGACTGCCATAGTGTTAAGGGTTTAGATGGAGAAGAATTTCTCAAGTGTGTACAAGACAATTTTCTGATTCAGTATGTGGATGTACCTACTAGAGAAGGTGCAAGACTTGACCTACTCTTGGGAAATAAGGCAGGGCAGGTGACTGAGGTGTCAGTGGGGGAGCACTTTGGGGCCAGCGACCATAATTCTATTCGTTTTAAAATAGTGATGGAAAAGGATAGGCCAGATCTAAAAGTTGAAGTTCTAAATTGGAGAAAGGCCAATTTTGACGGTATTAAGCAAAAACTTTTGAAAGCTGATTAGAGGCAGATGTTCGCAGGTAAAGGGACAGCTGGAAAATGGGAAGCCTTCAGAAATGAGATAACAAGAATCCAGAGAAAGTATATTCCTGTCAGGGTGAAAGGAAAGGCTGGTAGGTATAGGGAATGCTGGGTGACTAAAGAAATTGAAGGTTTGGTTAAGAAAAAGAAGGAAGCATATGTCAGGTAGACAGGACAGATCGAGTGAATCCTTAGAAGAGTATAAAGGAAGTAGAGGTATACTTAAGAGGGAAATCAAGAGGGCAGAAAGGGGACATGAGACAGCTTTGGCAAATAGAATTAAGGAGAATCCAAAGGGTTTTTACAAATATATTAAGGACAAAAGGGTAACTAGGGAGAGAATAGGGCCCCTCAAAGATCAGAAAGTGGCCTTTGTGTGGAGCCACAGAAAATGGGGGAGATACTAAATGAATATTTTGCATCAGTATTTACTGTGGAAAAGGATATGGAAGACATAGACTGTAGGGAAATAGATGGTGACATCATGCAAAATGTCCAGATTACAGAGAAGGAAGTGCTGGATGTCTTGAAAAGGGTAAATGTGGATAAATCCCCAGGATCTGATCAGGTGTACCCGAAAACACTGTGGGAAGCCAGAGAAGTGATTGCTGGGCCTCCTGCTGAGATATTTGTATCATCGATAGTCACAGGTGAGGTGCCTGAAGACTGGAGGTTGGTAAACGTGGTGCCACTGTTTAAGAAGGGCGATAAAGACAAGCCAGGGAACTATAGACCAGTGAGCCTGACCTCGGTGGTGGGCAAGTTGTTGGAGGGAATTCTGAGGGACAGGATGTACATGTATTTGGAAAGGCAAGGACTAATTAGGGATAGTCAACATGGCTTTGTACGAGGGATATCATGTCTCACAAACTTGACTGAGTTTTTTGAAGAAGTAACAAAGAGGATTGATGAGGGCAGAGTAGTAGATGTGATCTATATGGACTTCAGTAAGGCATTCGACAAGGTTCCCCATGGGAGACTGATTAGCAAGGTTAGATCTCATGGAATACAGGGAGAGCTATCCATTTGGATACAGAACTGGCTCAGAAGGTAGAAGACAGAGGGTGGTGGTGGAGGGTTGTTTTTCAGACTGGAGGCCTGTGACCAGTGGAGTGCCACAAGGATCGGTGCTAGGTCCTCTACGTTTTGTCATTTACATAAATGATTTGGATGCGAGCATAAGAGGTACAGTTAGTAAGTTTGCAGATGACACCAAAATTAGAGGTGTAGTGGACAGCGAAGAGGGTTACCTCAGATTACAACAGGATCTGGACCAGATGGGCCAATGGGCTGAGAAGTAGCAGATGGAGTTTAATTCAGATAAATGCGAGGTGCTGCATTTTGGGAAAGCAAATCTTAGCAGCACTTATACACTTAATGGTAAGGTCCTAGGTAATGTTGCTGAACAAACAGACCTTGGAGTGTAGGTTCATAGCTTATTGAAAGTGGGGTCGCAGGTAGATAGGATAGTGAAGAAGGCGTTTGGTATGCGTTCCTTTATTGGTCAGAGTATTGAGTACAGGAGTTGGGAGGTCATGTTGTGGCTGTACAGGACATTGGTTAGGCCACTGTTGGAATATTGCGTGCAATTCTGGTCTCCTTTCTATCAGAAAGATGTTGTGAAACTTGAAAGGGTTCAGAAAAGATTTACAAGGATGTTGCCAGGGTTGGAGAATTTGAGCTATAGGAATAGGCTAAACAGGCGGAGGCTATTTTCCCTGGAGCATCGGAGGCTGAGGGGTGACTTTATGGAGGTTTACAAAATTATGAGGGGCATGGATACGATAAATAGGCAAAGTCTTTTGCCTGGGGTTGGGGAGTCCAGAACTAGAGAGCATAGGTTTAGGGTGAGAGGAGAAGGATATAAAAGAGACCTAAGGGGCAACATTTTCATGCAGAGGTTGGTATGTGTATGGAATGAGCTGCCAGAGGAAGTGGTGAAGGCTGGTACAATTGCAACAGTTAAGACGCATTTGGATGGGTATATGAAGAGGAAGGGTTTGGAGGGATATGGGCCGGGTGCTGGCAGTTGGGCCTAGATTGGGTTAGGATATCTGGTCGGCATGGATGGGTTGGACCGAAGGGTCTGTTTCCATGATGTACATCTCTATGACTTTGTGACTCTAAGGGGTCTATTTCCATGCTGTACCTTTCTATGACTCTTTATAAATGACAATTAAAAGTGAACTCAGCACCAATTTCTGTGGAACACCACTGGTCACAGGCCTCCAGTCCGAAAAGCAACCCTCTACCACAACCCTCAGTTTTCTGCCGTTAAGCCAGTTTTCTATCTAATTAGCAAGTTTACCCCGAGTCCCATGTGAGCTAACGTTACTAATTAGTCTACCATGTGGAAGCTTGTCCAAAACTTTACTAAAGTCCGAGTATCAATGTCGACTGCTCATCAGTTTTCTTGGTTACTTCGTCAAAAAACTCTGTCAAGTTTGAGAGACATAATTTCCCTCACGTCAAACCATGCTGACTATTCCGAATCATTCCTTGTCTCTTAAAATGCATATAAATCCTAATTTTCAGAATCACTTCCAACAATGTACTCACGAAAATTCCAGAGAAGACAATAGATGAGAAGGAGAGTGCGGTGCTGGAAAAGCACATCAAGTCAGGCAACATCTGAGGAGCAGGACAGTCGATGTTTAGGTCAAAAGCCCTTCAGCATCTGCAGTCTCCTCACTTTTGACTAATAGATAAGAAGGAAACTATTAACAAACTCAGATTTAACCTGGTTAGGAATTCCATCATTTCCCAGATTCTATATAATCTAACACTATCAAGAGAAATACTACAAAATGATGGGAGGTGGGTAGAATGTTGATTCTATCATAATTTCTTGCAGCTCCGTTTCTAGGTTGGTTCAGCTCAATTCCTCCTAAATTCAAGGTCCTCCGCATAGTTTCATTTCAAAGGACAAAAAGTGCTCAAAATATTCACCAGGTTTGGCAGCATTTATTTGGAAAATAATTGCTTCTCCTTCGAAGTGCCAGATGGTTAAATAATTGGGTAGTTTGGCAATGGAGAGACACCTGCCCAATTTGTGATTAAGTTCTGGCATGTTTGACCTGACACCTGTTAAGGTCCTTATGTGGTCGATAGCCCACCACCACCTTGATTGGCTGCCTTCCAGACTGGGGAACGGGTCAACTTGCCTGCCAGGTTTGGTGAGGGAGGCTTGTGACACTAGGGGAACTACATTTGCCACAGTCTAGAGGCAGAGGCACAGTCAAGAGTGTGGCGCTGGAAAAGCACAGGTCAGACAGCATCGGAGGAGAAGGAAAATTGACATTTTGGGCAAAAGCCCTTCATCAGGAAGGGCTTTTGCCTGAAATGTCGATTTTCCTGCTCGTCGGATGCTGCCTGACCTGTTGTGCCTTTCCAGCGCCACACTCTTGACTCTAACCTCCAGCATCTGCAGTACTCACTTTCACCCAATTAGAGGCACAGACAGGGAGCAGGGTAGGCCACTGGAAGTCACCACCATGTCCTGGTTTCTGATCCCCTTGCCCTGCGTTCTCCACATCACCAAACTCCCCAAAAGAAAAGACATTGTTTTGTTGGCCCCGGTCTTCATGGTTGCTCTAGAATGTTTGGGTGTTTCATTGTTAGCAGGCAGGCAAGAAGGGCAGGATGTGTAAAGTAATAAAAATAATGCATATATGGCTTTATATCAGCCACCGGATTCCAATTTGAAAGAATAAAAAAGAGACAACCATTAAAAGAAAAACTTCCCTCAAAAATGGACACATAAGTTATGAGCGTTACCATCAACCTACACATCTTGTCTTGTTTTCCCCTTGCAGCATTGTGAAGGAACTGTTTCCTCCAATGACAGCCGAGACCTCTGTTCAGCCACCCCTCCCTTCCACCTTTTTTATACCGTTGCAAGAGATGCAATATCTGTTGTTTCATTGCAATATGAGGCAGCATGTTGGCTCAGTGGTTAGCACTGCAGCCTCACAACAGCAGGGATCGGGTATGATTCCGGCCTCAGAAGTTACACATTCTCCCTGTGTCTGCATGGATTTCTTCTCGGTGCTCTGGTTTCAAAGATGTGCAGGGATGTGTATGTTAGGTGCATTAGTCAGGGAATGGGTTTGGGTGGGATATACTTCAGAGGGCCAGCGTGGACTTGTTGGGCTGAAGGGCCTGTTTCCACACTGTTGGGATTCTATAATCACTTCCTGTCTCACCATCCTAGGTCCCCAACACACTTTTGTACTTCTTTCGCTTCAGTCTATTGATGCAATCACCTCCATATTAGGGATACCAAATAAAGACTAGTGGATGCTTTGTGAAACTTCTTTAGTTTGAGTATTGTTTGTTGTTATTTTAATTTTTACACTTTGCTCTCACTCTAACCTTTCTGTCCCCGGCCACCCAGTGTTCCAATGAAGCTCGACAAAAACTCAAGAGACAGCATCTTTTGTTTGACATTCCACACCCTTTTGGTTTTAGAATACTGCTGTCTCCAACCTTTGTTTTGGCTTGTTTATTTGTTTTAGACATTTAAATTAGACGTTGATGGTTACTGTATAGCTATTTACACACCATTGTTTCTTTATTAAATCCATTACCACTGTCCTTTGCTTCTGCATCGTGATCTTTTATTATCTATTGTATCCATCACCCCATTACAGACTTGTACTTTTGTTTGTCTTGTCCCATTCTTCTCTTTCCTAATTCAATCTTTCTTCAGTTCTGATACTTTACCTTTACCACAGATGCTTCCTCACCTATTGTATATATTGTTTTTTAATTTCTGAGAAAGTTTCTTTTGTTTTCATTTTAAAAATGTATTTAATTTAGAAAGAATTAGACAAGCATTTCGTGTCTTTCACTACCTTCAAAAAATATTTATTTGGCTATCTGGTCATCGCGGTTTGCTGAATTTTACTGTATGTTGCTTACTGCTTTTCCTATATTACAACTGATTATAGCTAACTAAGTACTCCTGATATGCAAGGCGCTATGGGGGGTATCCTGAGGTAGTGGACAGTTTGACTCTACATATGCAAGTTTTTTAACATTTGGAAATGTAAACAAATTCCAAATTTTTACTTTGCTCTTAATAAAATGTAGATAAAAGTTGTTTTGTGAAAAGTGAAATAATTTAAAACATTAAAAAAAATAGTATCAGCTTTCTAAAATGCTAGAGACAAAAACAACCTCCAGATGCTGGAATTCAAATTCAAAGTAGACAGGCAGGAGGCTGGAAGAACACAGTGAGCCAGGCAGCTTCAGGAGGTGGGGAAGTCAATGTTTTGGGTGTAACCCTTCTTCAGGACTGGGGGTGTAAGGGGTGCTGCAGATAAAGGCTGTAGCAGGGGCAGGGTGGTGAAGCAGATAGAGGTGAAGACATGTAGAGGGTATAACCTGGTTGGTTGATGGGAGGAATGAATCCGGTTAGTGGCAGGGAGGGGTGGAAGGGAGGTTATTTGAAATTGGAAAACTCAATGTCGAGTCCTCCAGGCTGTAGTAAATGTTCGTCTGGAGACTGTCACCAGAGATGGAAGTGGAGAGGTCAGAGATGGATTAAGTGAATTTAAGAGTGGGGTGGAAGTTGCGGGTGAAGTCGATGAACTACTCCAGTTCAGTCTGGGTGCAGGATGCTGCACCAATGCAGTCAACGATGTAATGGTGGAAGAGTTGAGACACAGCATCTGTTTAGGTACTTAAGAGGGACTGTTCGACATAGCTGACACAGGCAGGCGTAGCTGGGGCCCATCGCCACCCCCTGGATTTGGAGGAAGTGGGAGGACTTTAAGGAAGAGTTATTAAGGGTGAGGACCAGTTTGGCGAGGCAAAGGTAGGTATTGGAGGGGGACTGGATGGATCTGTTGGACAGGAAGAAGCGGAGAGCCTGGAGGCCAGCCTTGTGGGGTATGGACATGTATAAGGACTGTAAATTGGAGGAACACCACCTCATCTTCTACCTGGGCAGCCTACAGAGCAGATCACTCAACATAGAGTTCTCCAATTTCAAATAGCCTCCCTTCCCATCCCTCGACTCCCTTCCCAGCCCCTCCTTCTCCATTCCACCTAACAGATTCATTCCACCTATTGACCAACCAGGTCGTACTCTCTACCTGTCTTCACCTATCCCCACTTCACCACCCTGCCCCCCACCACACCTTTTACCTACAGCTTCCCCAATACCCACTACCAGTCCTGAAGCAGGGTTACACTCGAAATGTCGAATTCTCCATCTCCTGATGCTGCCAGGCTTGTTGTGTTCTTCCAGCCTCCTGCCTGCCTACTTTCTAAAACGCTACACATTTTTCTGTCTTAAGAGCAGAGGAGCAGGTTTGACCACTCTTTCCAGTTTTAATGCAGTCTGTGAAAGATTAGTGAAAAGCAGATCAGTTGTTAATGAAACAAATAGAATATAACAATCTAATCCCTTTTGCTAGGATTTTCAGTTAGCTATGTACTGTGTCATCAATCTGCTCTGGCAAATTCCACACTCAGCATTTTAAAACTAGTACAAGTTGCTTCCTACATTTCCAGTAATCAACCAAGTACAGAATGAGCTGTCAGATATGTTAGGAATAATTTGCACATAAAGTCTACAACATGTAATACTGACAAAGTGAAAATATTTTTCAACTTAATTATTCCAGTTTATTGATTATTTTAATCAAGTCAAATCCAGATCAACAAATCAATATTTTTAACTAATGAAAAATAGAGAATGTAAAAGGGAAATAAAAAGAGTACATATATCAGTTAGAGATTTGTAGCAGGATTTATTTACATGCTAATAAATGAGAAAGAAGTTGTTTAAAACAGTACCAATATGTGGCTCCATTTACATATCATTTTTATAAAGCCAATAACAGGGGAACAGATTTCAAGTTACTGCATGGCTTTAAACCAGCAATATGAAACCGCCAACTATTATGGCAATAGCCCAATTTTCATTTTCAATGAAACCAATAAACACCTGGCATTTTCCCCAATGATCAGTACCAGTTGCAAAGTAAAAATCTACCCAATAATTTACCTCTCAAAGTACATTGTTTCACAGCATCAAAATAAATCTGTCAATATCTTGGTATTAATACTACAATTTCCCAGCATCTGATATGTACAAGGCCAGAAATCACAAAATTTCAATACACAAAATCTGGCAATGTGGGAGACTTACTCATAACATGTGTCAACTCCAAGGAGTGGAGTGGATGAAGTAATCCAAAAGCAACCAGTTGCCAGAACTAGAACAGAAATTGCTGGAGAAACTCAGTCAATTTGGCAGCATTTGTAAAGAGAAACAGAGTTAACGCAAGTCCAGTGACCCTTCTTCAGAACTATTTTACAGGTCTAATTTCCAAGTTTGCCAATAGTTAAAGATATTAATGGCTAAAACAGAGATTTGAACAAATCACTATCATAAATTAGTTAACTGCAAATCTGTCATATTGTAGAATGTTAAATGGGGGTTCTGTGCATTCGATATTTTGTTATGCTAGCAAATCTCTCAACTTTTGGTCTACTAAAATACTGCAAGCTCAAGTGGTATCCATACAAATTTGTAGGAAGCTTAGCTTCAGAGTCACCTACTGGGTTTTAGTGTATAAATATTCAGCTGAATGGTTAGCACAGGAATGAATGCGTAGCAGATTACAGTTTAGAATTCCGAAATGCTAATGCAAAATTGCAAATTCACAATTTTACTGTACCAATTCATCAAAATCCATAAAGAGTATTTAATTTCTGAATCACTACATGACTTAGTTCTGTTAACATTACAGGAGAAAGCAGATACATCTATAAATCACAAAACACTGACATTCATCAGACAATTTAACTTCGACAGTTGAACACATCAACATCATGTTTGAAAAGCAAGATGCTTCAAAGATCAAGTTTCCTGAAGTGTATATATTAAAAAGACATCTTGTAAACCAAAACAATTTAAAACATAGCTCAAGCAAACATGCTCATTTTAGGTTAATAGGTCCAATTTACTATCAAAATAAATAGATGCTATTTTGTACAAGCAAACACAATACATGTTGGTTGGTGGTACTAAACATATGGATACACGGTCGAATATGGACACTTTTCATTATATACAATTGCTTACTCATAGTATCATTTATGATTTTTACAACTTATGATACCTTTTAGAATAATTGCCTTATTCAAGTTAAAGCAAATAATTGGCATGCCTGCCTCTTATTTGTTCTTACTATGTGTTTTGACATACGTAACTATATAGAGATCTGTAGCTTTTTGATGCAATGCCCCGAGATGTAACAGCTACTGTACTATTGAAAGCTGCAGGAACTTGTTTCCCACCTCCAAGTGTACTCCAGATGGAAACATATTTCCATATTCCCATAAAAAAAAAATCAGGATTACAAATTACTCATATTTCACTGCAAAGGTCCCTAGGCCTACTTACTTGTTGCCAACTTCAGCTAACTGGCTGGTGTTATACAGCCAAGACCTGCAGCCAGCAATGGGAGTGCTTGCAACTGGCAGATAATATTTGTTACGCTTGTCGACTGGGACAATAGCCATGTGCAGGATTCACCCATCAACTGGTAGGAAGTAACTGAAATTTCTCAAAACTTAGTAACAATTTCTGGAAGGAGCAAACATTGTCTATATAAATCTACAACCCAGTTTCCCACAAAAAAAACCTGATACATTTCTATGTCTATTTGTCCTGCAGCTCTTTGTTCTTTGCAAAGGGCACTGCAGCATTTCTTGTAACTTCTCTAAAGTTAACACTCTGCCTGACCTCAATACCTCTGTTCTGATGTTAAGGCCATCAACCTGAAACATAAACTTTTTTTTTCTCCCTCCACAGATGCTGTCAGATGAGAGTTTCTAGCATTTTAATTTTTAAACATCAATTCTATAGTTTCTTTGAGAAATATAATTATCCCGTCAACAATGCCATTCGGGACAATTACTGGTGTTTACAGTCACAGATTCTTTGTTTTTGCCACGTTAAACCTCTGTCTTGGAAAGTGCTTATTTAAAACAAAATCAAATGTGCAAGCGTTTCTCCTTGGTACCCTTCAGAAAATGTACAAATTAGCAAAGAAATGTGAAGAATTGCATCAAAAGGCAGATATTCTTGTCAGTTTGTGTATTCCTACAAATGGCAAGTATGTAAGGCAGGTAAGAAAAGAAATGCACTGTACTAAAATCATCTGACATGTACTGAAGAGCCTTTGCAAATGCAGCCTTGGGTCTTACCCATCCATTCAGCTCCCATACAGTAATGTGCAACAGGCTCAGTGAGTCCTCAGCTATAGTTTTAAAAATAATATTAAAAAAAGCTGCCTTCCATAAAAACCAAAACTTAGTACACTTCTTAATAACTTAAGGTAAAATCAGTAACTATGGTGACATATAAAAGTCTGTTTTTATTAATAATCATCCAAATTTGTTGCATTTATTCCTTTGAATTGTTTATGCACGCTGGGGGGGACAGAAAGAGGAGGGCTTTACAAATTTTTAATGCATATTGTTAAAAAGGTACACTGAAAAGGATACCACAGGACTTGTGCTCTCAAAAACATGCTGAGTTGTATAAGCATATTGTTAAAAGTCTAAAAATTTTTAGAAATCTAAAAGCCTTACATGTATGTTATTGCTAGATTTCATAATGTTCAGGTGTTTGTTACAAAACATTGAAATATATGTGCTTTATATTTTGAAAGACAACAAAAAATGCAATCTTACATTTAGATTTCAGATTTTTGTGCTTGAACACTGTTAGAATTGTCCGATATGCAGAAAATGCTGATAATTTCTCAACTATTTAACGATGGCTCATGAGAAAAAAATACTATTATTCCTTAAAATATTTTTAGAATAATGGATTTTGATTCTTATCTTAAAGAACATTTTAAAAAGTACAACATAATCTGCAGAACATTCATACTTCAGTGGAACTTCATTCTAGACAGGAATGTTTCTGATTTTAACCACAGCAGGAAAGCATTGGAGTTTCTGCAGCTTCCATCGAAAGACAACACTGGCAGAGATATGAGCATAAAAGAAAATATGATTTTAAAAAAAATATACAAAGCCACTTCATTATTGTTTAAAACTCCTCTGAATTGGTGATTATTCCATTTTATTGTTGCACTTACTGACCTGTAAAATAGCTGATTGCTACTTTAGAAATAAAACACACTTGACTGCCAGATTGGAGGCGGAGACTGAGACTCATACTATATTATGTTTGTAACACTACCCTTTCAAGTGATTCAGGCATTTGCCTTAACACTGCTTATCTTACACATCCAGTTTGACCATTCCAACAAAATACCCATATCTTAGCAAACACACAAATTTAGTCACATTGAGCCTGGTAGACTTGAGATAAATAAAAATTAGTCCAGACTGCTCAGAAGCCCAAGCATGCATGCCACTCATTCATGCACATGCACAAATAACTTAAGATTTGATGTGGCTTTTTAAATAAATTACTTGTCCCCAAATATACTTAGAAGCAATATTATATAGCTAACTTTGGTTGAATGGAGAAAGTACTTATTAATCCAAACCCCAGCCGACTCAAGATATTGTTCTTAATATATTTTTAAAAAAAAACTAATGTTCACATTTCAGGATCCTTCGCACAGTAGTTTCAGTTTCTATATATCATAGATAGCAATGTATTATGCATTTTCACAGCAATATACATAGCAATAACTGAATAGATAGAACAGGTGGCTCTTTTCAAACAATACTGCCAAATGGCAGAAATACAACAGTAGTTAGGATTGTTTAATGCTTTTTCTACATCACAATGAGTTCAAATCAAACTAACAGACATCCTGAGGTTGTGCCTTTTTGAACTGGTTACAATCTATTATAAATCCTAGTGTTTAGTCTTTAGTTTCTTCTCTGGGGACCAAGGTTTAAGCACACAACTACATGCGGACACTCCTGCAATTAATTTTGGGAGGTCTGGGCCACGGTGCCACTTATTCTCAACCCTGTTATATATCTGCACAGCTTTTGAAAACACTGTATTCTCCCAGCTGTAGCCACCGAGAATATAAATTTTTCCATTCAAAACTGCCACTCCTGACTCACTGTTGGCCTGCAAGAGAGGGGCAACTCTGGTCCATTGATTATACTGTGGGCTGTAACATTCCACACTTAAAATATCAAACCTCTCCATAGACTCAATGTGATCATCACTGCCACCTATAGCATAGATATGATCCTGCAGTGTGCACATGCAATGCCATCCTCGAGCTGTTATCATTGGTCGTTTTTCTTCCCAAACATCAGTTCGATAGTCATAGCAAAGAAGATTCTTTCTGTAGGGTCCAATCTGGTAATCATGACCTCCTGAGATGTACACTAATTCTTTATATATTGAACCAGCATGGCCATATGTAAACCTACAAAAGACCAGCAAGAATTTCATTAATAGAAGTTTGCATTAATAAAACATGATGCAAAAGATCTATACAATAGATTTAAAGGAGAAAAGAGTCTCAAATAATATCAAATCACTGGGCTGCTTTTTAAAATTAATATGCAACAATTTGCATTCATATGATGTTTACAACTGTAAAACATGACAGGCCACAAAACAGGAGACAAAAAAAACACTGCCAGAAAAAAAAAGAGAATTAGAATAAGTAACTAAATATTTGGCCAAAAAGGTTTAAGAAGTTTCTTAAAGGCGGTGGTACTGATCAACAGACAAGCAGCTGACAATACAGAGATAGCAGAGCGATCAAGAGGGACTGTTCACTGTCAATATAAATATAAATATAGAACCCAACTTAATAGCATCCAGCTCATACCACCTGGACAGTGCCAAAAATGCCATTTTCTTTAACAATACAGTGTAGGACACTCAACCTTGAAATACAGACATCAGTAGCAATCCTCATGAGCAATCCAGACAACAAGAGATCATTTTCTACACACTGCTTAAATCCTGTTTAACACCTCCATGTCAAACAATGTCTTGAAACTCATTTTTGATAATCAAATTCAATCATCTCTCCCATTTTCGATGCCTCGGTGATGATTCCTTCATTTCCACTCTGAATGCTTTTTCCTCTTGTTCTACTTCATGGACAAGGCACCTCACAATGTCTTCTGCATTCAATCTATTACACCACTGCTGTGCACATGTATATTTTAAAATAAATCACTGAAAACCAATATATACATTTAAAATATGCATCATTAATTTCAGAATCTGCAGTAAATTGATGCAAGAAATCCACAGAATTGTACAATACTAAACAGATGAAAACTTAATGCAATACCTTGGTAGGCCAGCGACATAGGACCAGGAATCATTATTAGGGTCATAGATTTCCACAGAAGACAGAGCACCATTTTCATTCCTTCCTCCGACAGCTATCAGAAAGTTTGCAAAGGTATCCAAGTAAAAATCCACTCGTCTCTGATTCATGGGAGCAACCTGAAAAGCAAACCTAGAACATCTAAGAAACCACATCGGTAAAGTAACTGCATTTTTTGTAAGTGAAACACTGTATTCTACTGAAACCTTTGAATGCTATTCACAAGTTAACAAAAGACCTAATTTGAGGTTTTTTTTTCTCTGAAATACACACACGTGTAGATCACAGAATCAATCCAGTGGAGGAGGACATCATTCAGCCCTGCATGTCTGTGTTAGCACTTCAAATATGCAGTTCACTTTCTGTCATTGTTCAGTATTTCTGCACGGCTATTTGAAAAGGAACGTTAGGGCCTTTTAGAGAGGTCAACAAGGCCACCTGTGTGTGGAACCACAGGAGATGGGTCAGATTCTAAATGAATTTTTCATATCAGTATTTACTATAGACAAAGACACGGAAACTGAAGAATTCAAGGAAATAAATAGTGATGTCTTGAAAATAAAGTCCACATTATAGAAGATAAGGTGCTGGAGATTGTAAATGCATGAAAGTAGTTAATCCCTAGGATTTGATCAAGTGTAGCCCAGGACATTGTGGAAAGCTAGGGAAGAAATTTCAGGGTCCCTAACAGAGACATTTGTATAAATCAACAGCCACGGGGGAGGTGCTGGAAGACTGGGGGGCAGCTAATATTGTGACATTATTTAAGGAGGATTGCAAGGAAAAGTCAAAGAATTATAGATCGGTGAGCCTGGTGTCAATGGTGGTTAAGTTTTAGATTTAGATTTTAGATTGTAGTTTTAGATTACTTACAGTGTGGAAACAGGCCCTTCGGCCCAACAAGTCCACACCGCCCCACCGAAGCGTAACCCACCTATACCCCTACATCTACATCTACCCCTTACCTAACACTACGGGCAATTTAGCATGGCCAATTCACCTAACCTGCACATCTTTGGACTGTGGGAGGAAACCAGAGCACCCGGAGGAAACCCACGCAGACACGGGGAGAACGTGCAAACTCCACACAGTCAGTCGCCTGAGGCGGGAATTGAACCCGGGTCTCTGGCACTGTGAGGCAGCAGTGCTAACCACTGTGCCACCGTGCCGCCATTGTTGAAGGGGATTCTGAGAGACAGGATCGACATGCATTTGGAAAGGCAAAGATTGATGAGGGATAGTCAGCAAGCCTGTACGCATGGAGAACTGTGCCTCACAAACTTGATTTGAGTTTTTTTTTGAAAGGTTGACCAAGAAGATTGATGAAGGCAGTATACTAGGCGTTGTCTATGTGGACTTTAATAAGGCCTTTGTCATGGTTCCGCATGATCGACTGCTGAACAAGGTTAGATCGCATGGAGTACAGGGAGAACTAGCCATGTGGATACAGAACTGGCTAGAAGATAAGAGACAGAGGGCGGTGGTGGAGGGTTACTTTTCAGACTGGAGGCGTGTGACCAGCTGTATGCTGCAAGGATCAGTGCTGGGTCCACTGCGTTTTGTCATTTATATAAATGACTTGGATGTGAGCATAAAAGGTATGGTTAGTAAGTTTGCAGATGACACCGAAGTTGGTGGTGTAATGGACAGCCAAGAAGATTATCTCGGAGTCCAGAGGAACCTTGATCAAATGGGCTGATAGGCTGAGGAGTAGCAGATGGAGTTTAATTTAGATAAATGAGAGGTGCTGCATTTTGGTAAGGCAAATCAGGATAGGAAGTAAACACTAAATGATGAGGAGAAAGTGAGCACTGCAGATGCTGGAGCTCAGAGTCAAGAGTGTAGTGCTGGAAAAGCACAGGTCAGACAGCATCAGAGGAGTAGGAGAATTGACGTTTCAGGAATAAGCCATTCAACAGGAACCTTTTTCACGCAGAGGGTGGTGAGTGTACAGAATGAGCTGCCAGAGGTGGTGGTAGAGGGTGCTGTAATTAATTACAATATTTAAAAGGTATCTGGATAGGTAAATGAATAAGGGTTGAAAGAGATATCGGCCAAATCCTAATGAAGGGCTTATGCCAGCAACTTAGATTCTAGTGCTCCTCGGATGTTGCCAGACCTGCTGTGCTTTTCTAGCACTACACTCTCGACTTAATGGTAAGGTCTTGGGGGGTGTTGCTGAACAAAGACCTTGAAATGTAGTTTCATAGTTCCTTGAAAGTAGAGGTGCAGGCAGATGGGATAGTCAAGAATGCATTTGGTACACATCTTTATTTGTCAGTGTATTGAGTATAACAATTGGGAGGTCATGTCATGATTGTACAGCACATTGGTGAGACCACTTTTGGAATACTGCATTCAATTCTGATTTCCCAGCTACAGGAAAAAGGTCATGAAACTTGAGGGGGTGCAGAAAAAATTTACAAGGATGTTGCCAGGGTTGGAGGGTTTGGGCTATCGGGACAGGCTGAATAAGCTGGGGCTATATCTCCTGGATCATCGGAGGCTGAGGGATGACCTTATGGAGGTTTATAAAATGATGAGGGGCATGAATAGGATGAATAACCAAATTCTTTTCTCCAGGGTAGGGGAGTCCAAAACTAGAGGGCATAGGTTTAACGTGAGGGGGGATAACTTAAAAGGGACACAAGGGGCAACGTTTTCACGCAGAGGGTGGTCAGTGTACAGAATGAGCTGCCAGAGGTAGTGGTAGAGGGTGCTTTAATTACAATATTTAAAAAGGTATCTGAATAGGTAAATGAATAAGAAAGGTTGAGAGAGATATGGGCCAAATGCTGGCAAATGGGACTGGATTAATTTAGGATATCTGGTCAGCATGGATGAGTTGGACTGAAGGGTCTGTTTCCATGCTGTACGTTTCTATGATTCTGAGTTGGAACAGCTGGTTTCTGACTACTCTGTCCAGACTGCTCATGATTTTGAATGCCTCTATCAAATCTCCTCTCACCCGTCTCTTTTTCAAGGAGTCCTAATTTTCCAAACTATTTTCACAGCTGAAGTTCTTCATCCCGGGAATTTATCTTGACAGTACTCTTTCCAATGCCTTTCGAATTAACTCTGTGGTTCACTGACTCTTTGTCGTCTATGTTAAGTATCACTTTACACCCAGAGTAAAAGACTGTGCTCTGTACATATCTATCACAAACTGCAGGATTTCTGATAACTAAAGCTGAAAACATCAGGCTATACAAATTAATTGCACACTAATTAATTGATCACTAAAGACTACAATTTAAAAACCTCACATTTGTACTGTATAATATGCAGAGTTACATATTTCCAGCTATCATTCTGAATTTATTCCAGGAATTAGACTAGTGAATCTCTTTTGAACAACCTCCGATATCAATATATCCTTTCTTAAATATGGGTTCCAAAACTGTAGAGTACCCAGGTCTGATCTCACCAATATCCTGCAACAAGTTGTACCAAGACTTTTCAGTTTTTAAATTTCAACCTCCTTGCAAAAGAGGGGCAAAATCCATTTGCCTTTGAAATTACTTGTTGCATCTGCATGCTGTTTGTATTTCTTGCACAAAACCACAGATCCCTCTATGTTCCACTTTCTTGGAGCCTCTCTCCATTTAAATAATAGTCTGCCATTTGATTCATCACACTTTCCCACATTAACTCCGATCCATGTTTTTGCCCACTCACTCAACTTATATATGAATGCTTTGCTGATTCTTTAAATCCACATCACAACATGCCACCTAACAGCAAAACTGGAAACATTACACTCTGTCCCTCCTCCACACCATTAATCGTAAATAATTGAGTCTCTAAGACCAATTTTTGTAGCACTCCACTAGTTAAGTACATCCAACTGGAAAAAGACCCAATAATCCCAAACCTGTCTTGTGTGTGAATGAATCAATCCAGTCAAATATGTTACCGCTAATACAGCAAGTTCCCTATCTTGTGCAATAATCTTTTATATGGTACCTTATTGAATGAATCTGAAAATGCAAGGACATTAGTCAGGCCATTTTTAGAACACTGCATTCAATTCTGGTGTCCCTGCTATAGGAAAGAGGTTATTAAATTTGAAAGCGTTCAGAAAGGATTTACAAGTGCGGGATATAGGTAGTGTTACTTCTGCAATTAGATTTACTTATGCAAGGTAAATGAACTCACACCAGTGTGTCATTGTTTCAGCCAAGAGCTGAGTCAACAAAAATGAAATTATTGAAGTGAGTGAGCTTTGTTTCTCACACAAGGATGCCGCCAGAATTAGAGGGTTTGAGGTATTGGGAGAGAATGAATAGGCTGGGACATTTTTTCTGGAGTGTCGGAGGCTAAGGGGTGACCTTATAAAAGAGGTTTATAAAATCAAGAGGTGCATGGATAGGGTGAATAGCTAAGGTCTTTCCCCCAGGGTAGTGAAGTCCAAAACTAGAGGGCACAGGTTTAAAGGGGAGAGTGAAAGACTTAAAAAGGACCTGTGCAGCAACTTTTTCTACACAGAGTGTGGTGCATATATGAAATGAGCTGCCAGAGGAACTGGTGGAGGCTAGTACAATTACAGCACTTAAAAGGCATCTGGATGAGTACATGAATTGAAAATGGGACTCGATCAGTTTAGGATATCCAGTCGGCGTGGATTAGTTTAACCAAAGGGTCTGTTTCCGTGCTGTCTAACTCCATCTCTGTAACCATTTCCTTTAAAAATCTTGGATGCAGACTATGAGGTCCAGGCAAATTGTCTGCCTTTAGTTCCATTATTTTGTCAAATACTTTGCCCTTGTGATATTGCCTATTACAAGAACTGTCCTCCCATTAGCATCTTGCTTATCTGTTACCTTTAGGATATCTATAGTATCCTCCACCATGAACACCAACACAAAACATTAGTTGAAAGTATCTGCCATTTCCCTGCTCTCTGTTATCAACCCTCCCATTCCATTTTCCAAGGGTTCCATGGCTTACTTTAGTTATGCTTTCTTTTACATACCTGCAGAAGCTCTTGCCATTTTTGCATTTATTATCTTATCAATTCACTTTTAATAAATCAATTTTCTCCCTCTTTGTAAGCTTTTTAATTACCAGTTTTTGGTTCCTAAAAAAAAAATTTCCTGTCCTCGGGCATAATTTTTACAAAACCTGCTGGAGAAATTCAGCAGGTCTGACAGTATCTGTGGAGAGAGAAACAGTTTAAAAGTTTGCTCAATTTGAAGAGCACTTGCTGAACTAGAAACATTAACTGCTTTCTCTCCATAGGTGTGGACAGACCTGCTGAGTTTCTCCAGCAATTTGATTTTGTTTCAGATTTCCAGTATCTGCCGTTCTGTTTTATTTCAGTTGCCAAAACTATTTTACAAGGGTAATTTCCAAACTTTGCCAAAAGTTTTTAAAGGTACAAAATGGCTAAACAGGAAACTGAATAAATTACTAGCTTCTATCAGACAACCTAGTAAATGAGTTAGCTACAAGTTTTTCAAATAGGGGTCCCTTATAGTGAATATTTTGCGATACTAGCAAACATCTCAATTTACGTCTATTAAAATAATGCAAGTTCAGTG
Source organism: Chiloscyllium punctatum (assembly GCF_047496795.1). Lineage (NCBI taxonomy): Eukaryota > Metazoa > Chordata > Chondrichthyes > Orectolobiformes > Hemiscylliidae > Chiloscyllium > Chiloscyllium punctatum. The sequence goes on from NC_092764.1 coordinate 22,130,350, forward strand.
GTAGCGGTTTCTTTGTACGAATAATTGGAGCTTACTAGCAGATTTCATTGTCCTTCCTTGTTTCTGCTACCATAAAAAGAGCAGTTTCAATGTTTTTCCCTCAGTTGTCAAATGAGCAGAGGTGAAAGTATAAAAGGTACAGAAAATTATTTTTTTAAAAGCTATGTTGAATGCTGGACTTTCACACTTGATTTTAAATTTTCAAGTCAGGTGTGCACCAACAGGAGAGGTTTCAATATTTCTCTTACTGATCGGGAACAAAACTCTAACTTTTCAAGGGACGTGAACAACAGTTTCTTGAACCCATTTATTCAGCTGCCTTTTACAGCTTTTCTGCCAACTTAATATACAAGGCCATCAATCTCTGTAAGTGACTTGTCCTCTACAACAAAGGTAATGACAATCGTACACCTGGAAGAAGCTGTAAGTATTGCTGTAGAAAAATTTATTTTTGTGTTCATTTTTCATGTTTGAACAGAAGTGAGGCCAAGTTATAGAAGAGAAGTAACTTACCTTGAACCACTGATTACATCTAGGATCATATCTATAAAGGATGTTTGAAGCTGCATCACCTCCATTATCACGAGATGAGCTTCCACCTGCCATAAAGATAAATCCTCCAAAGACAGTGACACAATGATGGCTCCGTCTTGCAGGCAGCATTGTTTCAGAAAACCATTGCCCTTTTGTTGCATCAAAGAAGCACATATCATCACTTAGCTCTTCTCCACGTTCTGACACCTCCCCACCAATAAACAACAGTCTTTCAATATCCGAGCGAAGGGCAGAACGTTTGTTCTGAAGTACCGGTTGTTTTGTAATGTTATTATGATAATATATTGCTTCTTCCAAAAACATTTCACAATTTGCTTCTTTGGGAAGTAGGGAGCACACTGCTGGTTTAACACGTTGCAATAGATCACTTTTAGGTATAAGTGGGAAATGGATGTTTCTGAGGACAAGGCGAGCATCTTGCACTCGATCAGGACTCTGTGTTAGCCACTGCAGTGCAGCCTGTAGCAAATCATGCTCACATTCATGTTGCACATTGTTGCTGTCCAAATAAAGACAAAGTTTTTGCACAGATATGTTCTGCAAAAATTCTGGAGTGAAGGAAAGTGTACCAAAACCATGCAGAATAAAACTATCGATGTAACAGTCTAGTCGCTCCAGGTCATAAATTGAGGCTAGTTCTTGAAGATAAAGGTAGTTTTCTTCACTAACTTCATTCTCCAGGTACTCGCAACAAAAATCCACTACTTTCCAAATTTGCAAAAGATGAGCAGTTTCCAGCACATAGTCAATGTTTCCACCATCTAAAGGGAGCTCGCTGCTATATAGAAAGTCAATCACAGCTTTCAGACCTATGTAAGAGGCTCCAACCAACTCAACTTCTTCTTGATAAGCTTCCCTCATTCCAATTGTAAACATAGAGTTAAAATAGTCACTGTAAACAGCCAATAGATTCCTGTGGGCTGACACTCTCTGTTCATCTGCCACAAGCACGATATCACAGAACAGTCCCTTCTGTCTCTGCTCATTTAGCCCCTGAAGGATGACACTAGAATGATCAGCCCATCTGTATACCTGAAAGAGAATTCACTTTAAGATCAACATACTTTTCATTTAGCATATTGAGTCAAAATGTGTACTTTGGAAATCCTAGGATTGTGCTTATTGAGATACTTATGTACTTGTTCATTTCATTTTTGAGTTCACACCATATATTTAAGTATTCACTTACAAGCACACAAACTGCAGTGTTGTGGATCACTCAATACCCAATAGAAGACCGAATAGGTTGTTTTGATACAGACTAATGCCCATTTGGCTTAATAGTAATTAGTTTGAAACAAGCTCCACTAGAAATATTCACCATTATTATGACCAGTAATCACATCTAAATCCTTTTCAATTATATTTGTTTCTTTATTGCTTTCCAAACATCTTCAGTATGTAATTGCAATGTAAACAATTCAAAAAGTGTTGTTTTGCTAAATTGGCCAGCAGCCGAAAGTAGTTATGCAATCAGACAATTCAATCCAGCTGTGTTCTCAAATTGTGAAAATCAATTTGCCTTTAAGTTCAGCTGGATGCCAGTATAATTTTAAGTGCAGCACCATTTTGTGGATTTATCATTTTAGCCACAGCAATCAAAACAATGTTGTGATATTTTTGTAATGGCATAAATAAGTATGTATTCAAACGCAAATACTATCTTTTTTTTAAGTAATTGGAACAGCAAATCACCACAAAATAACCAGTGATTATGGTTAACGTTGAGAAAAAAATTATACGGTCTACTCATAATGGTTAAATTTTATATCTGCTTGTATAGGTTTCAGGTTTTGATATATAAAATGTTGTAACGATCTAAATAAATACCAAAAATGTAAAAATAGAGGCAATTAGCCGATCAACAATGCTGCATACCACAACTTATTCACTCCCGCAACGCAAGTACTACGGAGTTAGCAGACTGTGTCTACGAAGTGATATGGATACCGTGAAATCACACCAAATCTATAGGGTTTTGAGGACTCAATACTGGCCAAGGATGTCATTAAGAACATTACTCAAACATTTCAGTATAATGAATTGATCAGATTTTATTGCCTATTTTGTTGATCTATCATGTGTTCCCTCTTTTTCACTGAAAAAGTATAAATGCAGGAGGAAGATAACATCTCATCACTTGGAATATAAAGTAAGTGTTGTGTCCAGTCCTGTATCAGTTGGAATGGTTTTCTGTTCTTGAGGCTATGGGATAAATTTTTATCAAATACTGGGAAAAATAAAATCAGTTGTTAATATCAATATTAGAACAGTTTCACCTTAATTAATCAATGAGGAAATGAAAAATTAACAATTCTCCATTAGGATCACATGCTGCTTTGCCCAATTTCTGTTTCTTTGCTGTATTCAGGCAATCTGATTGTCCCCAGGAACAAATACAGAGAAGAAAATACCAATAAATAAACTAATTGTTACCCATAAAATGACTCCTGATCCGGCAGCTTGTATCTTAACAATTGCTCAACCCCTTAATTTGTGTAAATTCAAATTAACTCCACTGTTCTTTAAAATCCATTTAAAAAAATCTTTAAATGACAGAAAATAAAATATACCTGTCAAGCAAAAATAAAATATTGTTGATGCTGAAGATCTGAAACAAAATCAGAAGACACTGGAAATATGGAAGGTCAAATCTTGTTGAGAGAAACAAGAGTAATGTTACAAGTCAACGACCCTTCATCAAAACTTGAAATATTAGCAACTGGCTAATATCATTTCCATTATTTTCCCCAAAAAACAAATTTGGCAGAAATGAAATGTACTGGAGATGTAATGGAGATATGTATTGACTTAAAATTTGTGAAATTATAACTATTTTTAGTTACATTTATTGTAAGTATAGAATGTTTATAGTTTGGATGGCATTAAAAATAATGAGTTTGTCTTTTATAGATTGAAGTATAGGTTTTTAAGCTGTGGATGCCTGTAACATTGATATAATGTTCAATGGGCTTATCTGATTGGACCACCATAAACTTTGTGAACTTTTAAACAATTGGATGATGAACATTAGGGTGCTAGTCAGCCATTAACAAGCAGATCCAGAAGAACTTCTCAATTCAATTTCAATAGGCAACATTACTTTCTCAATTTGCTTCAGTCCATAATGAATTAGTGGCAGGGGAGGGATAGTGTGCAATCCACTAGGTAGCAGATCCAGGGTAAGACTGTGGAAGGAGAAAGAAGATAATAATGACACTTGGCTTTACTCAGCGTGAATCTTTGAATTCTGCACAACATATTTTGCCAGTAACGGTGGGAAAAATTCTCATTAAACACTGACACGTGGTTCCAGAAATCAAATCTTAACTGATAATAAACTAATAATGTTAATAAATATCATGGAAGTGATTTGCTAAGCAAATCCATGTTACGGAAGGAGTGTATAGTAGCATATCTACACCACTGAGGCTACATTGACAAAAACATAGTAGTCTTCCTGGATTTAACCTGACTCAGGAAACAAGGGAGAAAAATGTATATGACAATTTGCTTTCCCCCTCCTTTTGTAATCCTCTCCATTGGCTTCAGATCAAAAGTATAGTCTTGAGTTAAAACAAAAACAGAAACTGCTGGAGAAACTCCGCAGATCCGGCAGCATCTGTGGAGCGAAAGCAGAATTAATATTTTGGGTCCAGTGGCCCTTCTGTTCTATTTACCGTCATAGAGTCACGGAGATGGGCAGCATGGAAATAGACCCTTCGGTCCAACTCGGCCATGCCGACCAGATATCCCAACCCAATCTAGTCCCACCGCCAGCACCCAGCCCATATCCCTCCAAATCCTTCCTATTCATATACCCATCCAAATACTTCTTAAATGTTGCAATTGTACCAGCCTGCACCATTTCCTCTGGCAGCTCACTCCACACACGTACCACCCTCTACGTGAAAAAGTTGACCCTTAGGTCTCTTTTATACCTTTCCCCTCTCACCCTAAACCTATGCCCTCTAGTTCTGGACTTCCCGACCCCAGGGAAGACTTTGTCTATTTATCCTATCCATGCCCCTCATAATTTTGTAAACCTCTATAAGGTCACCCCTCAGCCTCTGACGCTCCAGGGAAAACAGCCCCAGCCTGTTCAGTCTCTCCCTGTAGCTCAGATCCTCCACACTGGCAACATCCTTGTAACTATTTTCTGAACCCTTTCAAGTTTCACAACATCTTTCCGAAAGGAAGGAGACCAGAATTGCATGCAATATTCCAACAGTGTCCGAACCAATGTCCTGTGCAGCCGCAACATGACCTCCCAACTCCTGTACTCAATACTATGGAAAGCATACCAAACGCATTCTTCACTATCCTATCTACCTGCGATTCCACTTTCAAGGAGCTATGAACCTGCACTCTAAGGTCTGTTTGTTCAGCAACACTACCTAGGACCTTACCATTAAGTGTATAAGTCCTGCTAAGATTTGCTTTCCCAAAATGCAGTACCCTGCATTTATCTGAATTAAACTCCATCTGCCACTTCTCAGCCCATTGGCCCATCTGGTCAAGATCCTGTTGTAATCTGAGGTAACCCTCTTTGCTGTCCATTTCACCTCTAATTTTAGTATCATCTGCAAACTTACTAACTACACCTCTTACACTCACGTCCAAATCATTTATGTAAATGACAAAAAGTAGTGGACCCAGCACCGATCCTTGTGGCATTCCACTGGTCACAGGCCTCCAGTCTGAAAAACAACCCTCCACCACTATCCTCTGTCTTCGACCTCTGAGCCAGTTCTGTATCCAAATGGCTAGTTCTCCCTGTATTCCATGAGATCTAACCTTGCTAATCAGTCTCCCATGGGGAACCTTGTCGAACGCCTTACTGAAGTCCATATAGATCACATCTACTGCTCTGCCCTCATCAGTCTTCTTTGTTACTTCTTCAAAAAACTCAATCAAGTTTGTGAGACATGATTTCCCACACACAAAGCCATGTTGACTATCCCTAATCAGTCCTTGCCTTTCCAAATACATGTACATCCTGTCCCTCAGGATTCCCTCCAACAACTTGCCCACCACCGAAGTTAGGATCACCGGTCTATAGTTCCCTGGCTTGTCTTTACCACCCTTTTTAAACAGTGGCACCACGTTTGCCAACCTTCAGTCGTCCGGCACCTCATCTGTGACTATCGATGATACAAATATCTCAGCAAGAGGCCCAGCAATCACTTCTCTAGCTTCCCACAGAGTTCTCGGGTACACCTGATCATGTCCTGGGGAGTTATCCACTTTTAACCATTTCAAGACATCCAGCACTTCCTCCTCTGTAATCTGGACATTTTGCAAGATGTCACCATCTATTTCCCTACAGTCTATATCTTCCATATCCTTTTCCACAGTAAATACTGATGCAAAATATTCATTTAGTATCTCCCTCATTTTCTGTGGCTCCATACAAAGGCCACCTTGCTGATCTTTGAGGGGCCCTATTCTCTCCCTAGTTACCCTTTTGTCCTTAACATATTTGTAAAAACCCTTTGGATTCTCCTTAATTTTATTTGCCATAGCTATCTCATGTCCCCTTTTTGCCCTCCTGATTTCCCTCTTTAGTATACTCCTACTTCCTTTATACTCTAAGGATTCACTCGATCTATCCTGTCTACACCTGACATGTGCTTCCTTCTTTTTCTTAACCAAACCCTCAATTTTGTTACATTATGTTTCAGTTGGGCCAGATGGACTGTCATTGCATGGAAAATTCTGCGATGCCTATGCAATATAAAAAAAAGGAACTGATGTGTAAAGCCAATATATTGCAATATTGCAAAGATATGAGGCTATTCAGCCCATCATGTTCACATAGTCTCTCTGTCTGTGGACCTGCAGCTTTGTTTCTTTAGCTGTCTATATGATAGGCCCATAAAGGATGGAAAAAACAATTACAGGGAATATTAACACACCCACATCCAGTATCCAGGGCACCTGGGAAAAAAAAAATCAGAAGCACCAAAATGACCTTCAATACCTTCATATTTGAAGCAGGCAGCAACAATCTGAATGCTCCAGAAGCACAGATCTAAAGATCTACCTGCAACATCACCAGTGGCAGAGTGGTGTCAGGAACTACAAAAGTGAAGCAATAATAACAAGCAAAGAACCTGACCATCTAAAAAGAAGCCAGAAATGTACAACATCCACATGAAATGGGAAAATGAATTTTTGTTCACAACTGTAAAAAGTAAGTGGACGTGAGGAATGTCGGATCAGCCACAATCCTATTCAATGGCGGAACAGATTCAAGTGGTTGAATGGCCTTCTCTTCTCGTTTCTCTATGGGACATGAGATAGCTTTGGCAAATAGAGTTAAGGAGAATCCAAAGAATTTTTACAAATACACTAAGGACAAAAGGGTAACGAGGGAGAGAATAGGGCCCCTCAAAGATCAGCAAGGCGGCTTTTGTGTGGAGCCGCTGAAAATGGGGGAAGATTCTAAACAATTATTTTGCATCAGTGTTTACTATGGAAAAGGACATGAATATATACAATATAGGGAAAAAGATGATGACATTTGAAAAATGTCCATATTACAAAGAAGCAAGTACTGGATGTCTTGAAATGCATAGAAGTGGATAAATCCCCAGGACCTAAACTCTGTGGGAAGCTAGGGAAATGATTGCTGGTCCCTTTGCTGAGATATTTGTATCATCGATAGTCACAGGTGAGGTGCCGGAAGACTGGAGGTTGGCAAACGTGGTGCCACTGTTTAAGAACGGTGGTAAAGACAAGCCAGGTAACTATAGACCAAAGAGCCTGACGTTGGTGGTGGGCAAGTTGTTGGGGGAAATCCCGAGGGACAGGATGTACATCTATTTGGAAAGGCAAGGACTGATTAGGAATAGTCCACATGGCTTTGCACATGGGAAAATCATGTCTCACAAACTTGATTGAGTTTTTTGAAAAAGTAACAAACAGGATTGACGAGGGTAGAGCAGTGGGCATGAACCATATGGACTTCAGTAAGGCATTCGACAAGGTTCCTCATGGAAGACTGGTGAGCAAGGTTAGATCTTATGGAATACAGGGAGAACTAGCCAATTGGATACAGAACGGGCTCAAAGTAGAAGATAGACAGTGGTGGTGGATGGCTGTTTTTCACTCTGGAGGCCTGTGACCAGTGGAGTGCCACAAGGATCGGTGCTGGGTCCATAATTTATATAAATGATTTGGATGTGAATATAGAGGTACAATTTGTAAGTTTGCAGATGAAACCAAAATTGGAGGTGTAGTGGACAGTGAAGAAGGTTACCTCAGATTACAACAGGATCTTGATCAGATGGGCCGAGGAGTGGCAGATGGAGTTTAATTTAGGTAAATGCGAGGTGTTGTATTTTGGGAAAGCAAATCTTAGCAGGACTTATACACTTCATGGTAAGGTCCTAGGGAGTGTTGCTGAACAAAGAGACCTTGGAGTGCAGGTTCACAGCTCCTTGAAAATGGAGCTGCATTTAGTTAGGATATTGAAGAAGGTGTTTGGTATGCTTTCCTTTGTTGGTTAGAGTATTGAGTACAGGAGTTGGGAGGTCATGTTGCGACTGTACATGACATTGATTAGGCCACTGTTGGAATATTGTGTGCAATTCTGGTCTCCTTCCTATCACAAGGCTGTTGTGGAAGTTGAAAGGGTGCAGAAAAGATTTACAAGGATGTTGCCAGGGTTGGAGGATTTGAGTTATAGGGAGAGGTTGAATAGGCTGGAGGGCTGTTTTCCCTAGAGCATCAGAGGCTGAAGGGTGACCTGATAGAGGTTTATAAAATCATGAGGAGCGTGGACAGGATAAATAAACAAAGTCGTTTCCCTGGGGTCGGGAGTCCAGAACTACAGGGTATAGGTTTAGGGTGAGACGGGAAAGATGTAACGAGACCTAAGGGGCAACGTTTTCACACAGCTGCCAGAGGAAGTGGTGGAGGCTGGTACAATTCCAACATTTAAAAAGGTATCTGGATGGGTATACGAATAGGAAGGGTTTGGAGGGATATGGGCCGGGTGCTGGCAGGTGGGACTAGATTGGGTTGGGATATCTGAACAGCATGGATGAGTTGGACCGAAGGGTCTGTTTCCGTGCTGTACATCACTATGACTCTGTGATGTTGTGAGTAAAAGGGGAATTTGGAATGGCAACAGGTACAATGCACAATCAATTCAAGGGTAGTTTTCCAATTTTCTGGAAAAACAAAAAAAAAAATCACTCACAGAGAGCGAAATAATTAATGAAGTAATAACTGTGCCACTGACTCTTTATTCAGAGACTTTAAGAACAATCTGGAGCATATCACTTAGTGCTTTCACAGTAGCAATAATAGAATCTTTGAAATATGAATTCAATTAATCCATTGACATGACAAACACAACCCAGCTAATTACTTTTGTGCAAAAAAGGATCATCTCATCCTTTTACTCCTTAAGGAGAGAACAAGGGCAAAGATATCTACAACGAGTTCAAAAGGCACATAAGTGCTTGAGAATGATTCCAGTCAAGAAACAGATCTCCATCACAACTGACTGTACACCAGTCATGTTTGGTTCAAATACAGATTTTGCTGTTTATCGCAGAATTATCCTGATTTCACCCCTCTGTCAATTGTCATTTTATAATTCACCAACAAGCATTAGCAAATAAAATTAATGAATTTTTTAATATGATGCAATGAAAGTTAAGTCAATTCAAGTAAGAGCCCTTCAGCACCTTTTATTTAAATCCTACAGTGAAGTAATTCTCCATGCTGATGTGATATAGTTAAGTCAAGGGAAGGTCCTGCCAACACATTTAGATCCGATGCTCAAAATCATCACATCTTAAAATCAGCTTTGAGCTGTCATATAATGTGATTGCTTGACTTCTGGTTCCTAATGGAATATCAAAGCTGAATTGTGAACTGCAGGTTAAGAGTAGGAACATAACACAGAGTCATTGAGATGCACAGCATGGAAACAGACTCTTTGGTCCAACTCATTCATGCCGATCAAATATCCTGAATTAATCTAGTCCCATTTGCCAGCACTTGGCTCAAATCCCTCTAAACCCTTCCTATTTATATAACCATCTAGATGCCTTTTAAATGTTGTAATTGTACCAGCCTCCACCACCTTCTCTAGCAGTCACTGACCTCTGCACTTGTCTCTCCTTGTCCTTTTTCAAGTGCTGTTGTTTTGATCGTTTTATCTCCAAAGTTCCAAACAGTGCAACAGCTTATGAAACAGTAATTACTGCTCCTGAAATTCGAGGAAATCAGCTCCAACCCAAAATACCTCAAAAAAAAAGCACCTCTTGCAGCCACAATGTTGTTTTCTCCATTCTCCATATTGGATTACCCAGAATCCTTTTGATCAGTCATATCAGACTAAAAATGTTAGCTGTTTCTCTCTCCACAGATGCTGCCAGATCTGTGGAGTTCCTCCAGCATTCTTTTTTACATCAGATTTCCAACATCTACAGTTTTATGCTTTTACTTGACTATTTATTCAATATATTCTTCAGGGTAGGTCCTGGTTGCACCTAAATTCACAAAGTGATTTAGGGCTTAAAAAAAAGGTAAAGACCACAGTTTTAGGAAACTCGTCAGAGATAACAAGAAGGGACAGCAATAAGATGACCATCATCCTGAAGAACCCAATTAGAAATTGGCCATAGACCATCTAGCAAATCTGTGATTGAGAGTTGGCTTACTAACACAGGAAATGCACATTACAGCTTAAGGATATCACTGACCACGCACAGAGTTAATGGCTAACGAGTGCTATTAAGCTGCAACGTTTAACAAAAAGCCCCGCAGCAAGAGAAGAACTCACCAAGGAGACAAGGGGCCAGTTAGCCAAATGTCACAACTTAAGTGTTCCAAATCTGGTTACATTGCCTTTTTAAAAATATCACTCTTTTTAGAGGTCTGAGAGTCTGTGGTGAAGCTATGATGTTACCTAGTATGGTGACGAAACGTCTGAAAACAAACTTTCAAGCTCAGTGGGCTAACTTATAGACTTATCATCTGAACTACAAGTCTTCTCAAAAAGTCTTCTCATTATCACCCTTTTACATTTACTGTGGCAAATTTAATAAATTCCGTGCAACTTGTTAATAAAAACAATTGGCCCAGAGCAGAATCAAAATGTTAAAAGATTAGAAACACTTACATGGCAATGAGTTGAAGGCAAATGTCAGAGATGTCACTTCAGCTCACAACAAAGAGAAGTGGTATGGCTTAGTTGTAAAAATGCATTTTGTGTGATCATCAAATGTACCTCATTTATTAAACTGGAATGAGAGTCAAGTTTAAAGTCATCTTGATCTGTACTGCTCAGTTTTTCTTTAACTAATCAAACTATCAAAAAATTTCTGTGTACATAGAACATTACATCGCAGTACAGGCCCTTCGGCCCTCGATGATGCGCTGAACAGTCATAGCAATCTGAAGCCCATCTAACCTACACTATTCCATGTACATCCATATGCTTGTCCAATGACGACTTAAATGCACTTAAAGTTGGCAAATCTACTATCGTTGCAGGCAAAGCATTCCATACCCTTACTATTCTCTGAGTAAAGAAACTACCTCTGACATCTGTCCTATATCTATCACCCCCTCAATTTAAAGCTATGCCTCCTCTTGCTCGCCATCACCATACTTGGAAAAAGGCTCTCCCTGTACACCCTATCTAACCCTCTGATTATCTTGTATGTCTCTATTAAGTCACCTCTCAACCTTTTTGTCTCCAACGAAAATAGCCTCAAGTCCCTCAGCCTTTCCTCATAAGACCTCCCCCTCCATACCAAGCAACATCCTAGTAAATCTCCTCTGCACCCTTTCCAAAGCTTCCTTCTTATAATGTGGTGACCAGAATTGTACACAATACTCCACACAATACAAGCGCAGCCGCACCAGAGTTTTGTACATCTGAAGCATAACCGCATGGTTCTGGAACTCGATCCCTCTATTAATAAAAGCTAAAACACTGTATGCCTTCTTAACAACCCTGTCAACCTGGGTGGCAACTTTCAAGGATCTGTGTACCTGGACACCGAGATCTCTCTGCTCATCTACACTACCAATAATCTTACCATTAGCCCAATACTTTGCATTCCGGTTACTCCAACCAAAGTGAATCGCCTCACACTTGTCCGCATTAAACTCCATTTGCCACCTCTCAGCCCAGCTCTGCAGCTTATCTATGTCTCTCTGTAACTTACAACATCTTTCGTCACTATCCACAACTCCACCGACCTTAGTGTTGTCTGCAAATTTACTAAACCACCCTTCTACGCCCTCATTCAGGTCATTTATAAAAATGACGAACAGCAGTGGACCCAACACCGACCCTTGTGGTAAACCACTAGTAACTGGTCTCCAGGATGAAAATTTCCCATCAACCACCACCCTCTGTCTTCTTTCAGCAAGCCAATTACTGATCTCTGCAACTGCTATATCTCCCACAATCTCATTCCTCCGCATTTTGTACAATAGCCTACTGTGGGGAACCTTAATGAATGCCTTGCTGAAATCCATATACACCACATCAACTGGTTTACTCTCATCTACCTGTTTGGTCACCTTCTCAAAGAACTCAATAAGATTGTGAGGCACGACCTACCCTTCTCAAAATCGTGCTGACTATCCCTAATCAAATTATTATTTTCTAGATGATTATAAATCCTATCTCTTCTAACCTTTTCCAACACTTTACCAACAACTGACATAAGGCTCACTGGTCTATAATTACCAGGGTTGTCACTACTCCCCTTCTTGAACAGGGGAACCACATTTGCTATCCTCCAGTCTTCTGGCACTATTCCTATCGACAATGACGATTTAAAGATCAATGTCAAAGGCTCAGCAATCTCGTCCCTGGCTTCCCAGAGGATCCTAGGATAAATCCCATCCGGCCCAGGGGACTTATCTATTTTAACAAATCACACTATGCTCTATACAATATTACCTAAAACCAATTTCATTGTTGATGGTTGGTACTTTATACCACACAGTACTAGTGTTGTACTATGCTGATCTGGGCATTTCCACTTTATAAACTGTATGTCTCCATTCATAGCCTTTGCTGCTCTTTCGACTGGCAACCCCAGGATCCACATCCTTTATGCTCAGTGTTTGGATGTAGAATCACAGAATGCTTACAACAGAGGAGGTGGCCATTCAGCTCATGTCGGACCTCTGAAGGAGCAATTCACCTTGTGCCACTCCCTGCCTTTTCTCCATGACACTGCACAATTGTTTCTCCTCAGATAATCATCTAATTCTTAGCTTTGCCCTTTGATGTGAAGGACAGTGCTTGTCACTGGCCATTCGGGTGTTTCCTTTCTTCCTGGTGGTGGAAATTTGAATAAAGATTCTTGCACCTTGTGTCTCACACCTGCACACACACACCATGGGTGCTGGGGAAAAAGATAAGCACTACCGCAGTTAGGCGGGAGTGTGGGGGTAAAAAAAAAGAAAAAAAAAGAATCTGCCTTCACCACACTCAGGCAATGCATTCCAGATACCAATTCTCTATTAGTGTAAAAAGGTTTCTTTGTCATGTCACCCACTGCTTCTGCCCATAACCTGAATGCATGACCTTTAAATCTGAATTCTTGTGAACAGTTCCCCCTCCATCTACTCAGTCTAGAAACCCCTCCAGTAGAAAGGGAGGACTGCAGATGTTGGATATCAGAGTCGAAAGCGGGGTGCTGGAAAAGCACAGCAGGGCAGGCAGCATCCAAGGAGCATGAGAATCGACGTTTCAGTCATAAGCACTTCATCAGGAACGAGGCTTGTGGGCCAGGGAGCTGCGAGATAAATGGGAGGTGGATGGGGGAGGGAGGTAGCTGAGAATGTGATAGGTAGATGAAGGGGAGGGAAGAAGGTGACAGATGGGAAAGGTGATGGACAGGTCAGGAGGGCAGTGGCGAGTTGGAGGCTTGGGGCTGGAATATGGGAGGGGGGGTGGAGGTGGAGATGAGGAAACTGTTGAAATCCACATCGATCATGTGCAATTCCCAAGGCGGAATATGAGGCGTCCTTCCTCCAGGCATCAGATGGTAAGGGTTTGGCGATGCAGGTGGGCCAGGACTTGCATGTCCCTGATGGAGTGGGAGGGACAGTTGAAGTGTTCAGCCACGCGGTGGTTGGGTTGGTTGGTGCAGGTGTCCCAGAGATATTCTGTGAAATGATCCGCAAGTAGGTGTCTTGTCTCTCCGATGTAGAGGAGACCACATCGCGTGCAACGAATACAATAAATGACATTGGTGGAGGTACAGGTAAATTTCTGTCAGATGTGGAAGGATCCTTTGGGGCCTTGGACAGAAGTGAGGGGAGTGGCGTGGGTGCTGGTTTTGCACTTCCTGTAGTGGCAGGGGAAGGTGCGGGAGTAGGGTGTGGCTGGTGGGGGGCATGATGAAGGGCTTTTGCCCAAAACATTGATTTTCCTGATCCTAATATGCTGCCTGATCTGCTGTGCTTTACCAGCACCACACTCTCAACTCTAATCTCCAGAATCTGCAGTACTCACTTGCGCCTGGTGGGGCACATGGACTTGACGAGGGAGTTGCGGAGGGAATGATTTCTCTGGAATGCTGATAGGGGTAAGGAGGAAAATATATCTCTGGTGGTGGGGCCCATTTGTAGGTGGCGGAAGTGGCAGAGGATGATCTAACATATGGAGTAGAGTGGTGCTGGAAAAGCACAGCAGGTCAGGCAGCATCCGAGGAGCAGGAAAATCAACGTTTCGGGCAAAAGCCCTTCCTCAGGAATACAGACAGAGTGCCTGAAGGGTGGAGAGATAAATGAGAGGAGGGTGGGGGTGGGGAGAAAGTAGCATAGAGTACAATAGGTGAGAGGGGGTGGGGATGAAGGTGATAGGTCAGGGAGGAGGGTGGAGTGGATAGGTGGAAAAGAAGATAGGCAGGTAGGATAGGTCATGGGGACAGTGCTGAGCTGGAAGTTTGGAACTGGGGTGAGGTGGGGGAAGGGGGAAATGAGGAAACTGGTAAAGTTCATATTGATGCCCTGGAGTTGAAGTGTTCTGAGGCGGAAGATGAGGCGTTCTTCCTCCAGGCGTCGGGTGGTGAGGGAGTGGAGGTGAAGGAGGCCTAGGACCTCCATGTCCTCGGCAGAGTGGGAGTTGAAATCTTGGGCCACAGGGTGGTGTGGTTGATTGGTGCAGGTGTCCCAGAGATGTTCCCTAAAGCGCTCTGCTAGGAGGCGTCCAGTCTCCCTAATGTAGAGGAGACCACATCGGGAGCAACGGATACAATAAATGTTATTGGTGGATGTGCAGGTAAAACCTTGATGGATGTGGAAGGCTCCGTTAGGGCCTTGTATGGAGGTGAGGGAGGAGGTGTGGGCGCAGGTTTTGCAATATCTGCAGTGGCAGGGGAAGATGCCATGACAGGAGGGTGGGTTGTTGGGGGGCGTGGACCTGACAAGGTAGTCATGGAGGGAACGGTCTTTGTGGAAGGCGAAAATGGGTTGGGAGGGAAATATATATCTGGTGGTGGGGTCCGTTTGGAGGTGGCAAAAATGTCGTTGGATGATTTGGTTTACGCGAAGGTTGGTAAGGTGGAAGGTGAGCACCGGGCGGTTCTGTCCTTGTTACGGCTGGAGGGATGGGGTCTGAGGGCGGAGGTGCGGGATGTGGACAAGATGCGTTGGAGGTCATCTTTAACCACTTGGGAAGGGAAATTGCGGTCTCTAAAGAAGGAGGCCATCTGGTGTGTTCTGTGGTGGAACTGGTCATCCTGGGAGCAGATACGGCGGAGGCGGAGGAATTGGGAATACGGGATGGCACTGTGTTATATGCAGATGTTGGTGGGGTGGAAGGTGAGGACCAGGGAGTTTTTGTCCTTGTTGCGTTGGGAGGGGTGGGATTCCAGGGCTGTGGTGCAGGAAGTGGAGGAGATGGAAGGCAGTGTCAACCACGTGGGAAGGGAAATTGAGATCTTGGAAGGAGGATGTCTGGGATTTTCTAAGGTGGAATCGGTCATCCTGGGAACAGATGTGGCAAAGGAAATGGGAATAAGCGATAGCGTTTTTACAGGAGGTAGGATGGGAGGAGGTGTAGTCTGGGTAGCTAAGAGAGTCGGTAGGCTTGTAGTAGATGTCCGTGGTTAGTCGGTTGCCAGAGAGGTCCAGGAACGAGAGGCAGGTTGCCAAGATGGTCAGGTGAATTTGAAGTTGGAGTGAAAGGGGTTTGTGAAGTTGATGAACTGTTCAACTTCTTTGTGGGAGCACGAGGTAACGCCAATACAGTCATCAATGTAGCGGAGGAACAGGTGGATGGTGGTGCCAGTGTAACTGCGGAAGATTAACTGCTCCATGAGCCCAACAAAGAGGCAGGCATAGCTGGGTCCCATGCGGGTGCCCATGGCTACCCCTTTGGTTTGGAAGAAGAGGGAGGATTGGAAGGAGAAGTTGTTGAGGGTAAGGACCAGTTCAGCCAGGCGGATGAGGGTGTCAGTGGAAGGGTTCTTGTTGGGACGGCGTGAGAGGAAGAAACTGAGTGCTTGGAGGCCTTCATCGTGGCGGATCAGGGACTGGATGTCCATGGTGAAGATGAGGCGGAGGCCGGGGAAACAAACATCCTGGAGGTGGTCAAGGTCGTGGGTAGTGTCGCAAATATAAACTGCCCCTCTGCCCCCACTTTTGAAAAGCCCTAACAAATCTCAGGGCAACCTTTTCCCCAAGGAAAACAGTTTCTGTTTTGCCAATCTCAAAAATAAACGACTGGTATTTTCATGACTTCAGGATGCCACTAAGTTTACCACGGCTAGTGAAGTACTTTTCAGTTGTAGTCATTGTTAATTAATTTCCAAATTTACTTTGAACAGAGCAGAATACAACTTTTGCAGTTTATATTTTAAAATTGTGACTTTCACGATGCTTGAACTGGCAAAGTTGATTGAGGCCCGTGTACAGTACATTCCAGTTTGCTGTGTGACTGCTTACATCTTAGAAGGAACATTGACTACTATTGTACCATAGGAAACACACAAGCGTTTTACTGGGTAAAGTGACTGAATGCTAGTTAAACTGAATGCTACTTAACGACCTGTTCAACAAAAGTGCACCTGCCATTAGAAAATACATCACCCACAGACCACCATCAGTGAGAATAAGCAACAGCAACTTCTCCACGACAATTTTCAACACCAGTGCCCCGCAAGACTGCATACTCAGCCCTTTACTGTACTCCCTGTTCGCTCAGGACTGTGGGGCCATTTTCATCTGAACTCCATCTACAATTTGCTGACACCACCATCGTAGGTTGGATATCAAACAATGAAGAGACAGAATACAGGAAGGAGATAGAGTGCTTGGTCGCATGGTGTAAAGATAACAATCACTCCCCAAATGTCAGCCAAACTAAACAGCTAATCGTCAACTTCAAGAATCAAGGAGGGTGATATGCCCCTATCTCCATTAACGGAGCCAAGATGGAGGTGGTTGGGTGTGTCAAGTTCCTAGTGACAATTACCAACAATCTGTCCTGGACCATCCATGTTGATGTCATGCTCAAGAAGGCACAGCACTACTTCTTCCTCAGGAGACTAAGGAAATTCAACAGGTCCATAAGAACCCTCACCAACTTTTACAAATGCACCATAGAAAGCATTCTATCTGGATACATCACGGCTTGGTATGGCAGCTGCTCTGCCCAGGACCATAAGAAATTACGAAGAGTTCTGAATACAGCCCAGTCCATCATGCAAGCCAACCTTCCATTTGCTGACTCCAGCTGCCTCGGACAGCCAGCCATCATCATCACAAACTCCTCCCACCCTAAGTATAATCTCTTCCAAACTTTTCTGTCAGGCAAAATATACAAAAGCTTAAATACACGTACCAACAGGTTCAAGAACAGCTTCTTCCCTGCTGTTATGAAACTTCTGAATAGACCTCTCAAACTTCAAATTTAATGTTGACCTTGCTTTCTGTGCACCTTCTTTGCACCGTACTCTTATATGACTCACTTTGTTCAATCCCCCCATAAAATTTGTATGGTATGATCTGCCTGTACTGCACGCAAAACAAAACGTTTCACTGTATCTAAGTATATGTGACAATAATATATCAAATAAAGTCAAACCCATGATTCTGCGGAGGAAGCCTCAATAAGCCTTGTTAAGTAAGCAAAATAACTATAAAACGTTTCTTATGAATTGCTGAAGCTGTATAGGTGAGTAATCATTTCAATGTGTATTATGTTGTGCAATTCTCTCATTAAATGCTAACAATATCAGATGCAGATTTTCAAGAATTTGAGACGACACTGACCTTTGATGATTCGCTGATCTTGTGTGGACGAGAGACTCTTGACTGTTTTGTCCCCTCCATTGCAACTTTCCTGATAACACCTATCCAAAAAAAACATTAATTGATCAGTTTTTCTTAATATAAGTTTTGCTGGGTGGGACATGCTGCTTTCAAACAAAATACTGCACAAGACTTTTTATCACATTCCTTTCAGCCATCTGCTGGCCACTCCAGTAAATTCACCAATTAAGCCTCTTCATTCATTAATACAGGTTGATGGAACATATCTCCCTGGCCATCAAATCCTGACTTCTCGCCCAGAAGCAGTACGACATGACTCCTTAAATCAATCAAATCTTCACTTACCAAAATTGCCTAATCTTTATGGAATCAATAATTCCAGTAAGATACTCAACTTTTCCTTTTTGTTAGCGGGTAGGAGTGGCTGGTATACATAAAAGAACTAGGCATCAAAATAAATTTCAGAAGAATATGGGAGGGAGTGTAAAAGGGATCAATGTTAATTTTTGTAGTGTTGATGGATGAAAAATCCAAAGTCTTCTTGGAAATTTATGTGGAAACTTCTGCTCCATCACAGTGCAGATAAGGCCTTTGTTTCACATCACAAGAAACAACATTGAGGGTTAATCTGCCAACAATCAGTATCACATGGTTGTGTCAGCCTGGATGACATGCCTTAGTCTCTAGACTGGGGCTTTAACAAATAAGATTGAGACTCAACAAGCGAACTTAATCAGACAAGTAAAGTCCAGCAAAGGCAAGTAAATCATTATAGAATTAGAAAAGAAATTTGAAATACCAGTTATTTAATGAAAGAATGAGGCCACAGAATTCCACTATTGAAAATAAAATAATGTTTATGATTCTATGAGGAAAACAAAGTAATACCATCCTGGCTAACACTTATCCGCTAAAATCTAGAATCAACACAAGTCAAACATGAATAAACAAATTGTGGTCAATTATAAATGAACTGCACATTAAACACCTGGTACAAAGGTACATCTTGTGATTTAGCTTGACCATCCACTCAGCACATATGACAATCTCAGTCACAAAGTCCTTCAAAAGTCTGCCTTCCTCACAAAGACTTCCAGCTAATTATTTTCTGGGATGTAGCCCGATCCCCAGCTTCAACAGAACTATATGTGCACATTTGTCTATCCTAAACTTCTGCATCGAGCCTCTCATCTTCAGCCTGTCTGAAATGTACTACTAGGTTCATTTGAGCTCTGATGGCTTGAAGTCCTTTTGTATGGTTTCAACTAGTTTCAGTCTCCCATAAGTTTGTAAATTAATTTCAGTCTTAATTTCCTTACAAATCTTTTCAATTAGCACCTGTTTGAAAAGAAAAACACAGGATTTGAAAGCAGGAATCCCATTACAACTGGAATAATGTCTGGCTAACTGCATCCCAGAATAGTGGAAACGGATGGAGAATAATGTATGAAGAACAGAACAGCACATAAACAGACGCTTTGGCTCACCAAAACTGCGCTGACACATAACGTCTTTCTAAACAAGAAACCTTCTGTCTCTACGTGGTCCGTATACCAGTATTCCGTGCCTATTCACATATCTGTCAACATATCTCTAAAATGTTGCTATTATATCTGCCTCCACCACCTCCTCTGGCAACTATTTCCAGGCACTTACCATTCTGTGTTAAAAAAAAACTTTGCCTTTCACATCTCCTTTAAATTTCTCCTTTTACTTAAACCTACATCCCCTCATAAATGACTATCCATGCCTCTCAATTTTGTAAACATCTATCAGGTCACTCCCTTAAGTGAAAAAGTGTGTCCAATCTCTTCTCATAGCTAATAACCATCAAACCAGGCAGCTTACTGGTAAACGGTTTCTACACCCTCTCCAAAGCCTCCACATCCTTCTGGTGGTGCAGCAACCAGAACTATAAGCAGTATTACAAAATGTAGTCTAACTAAAGTTCTGTGCAGCTGCAACATGACTTGCGAATTCTTGTATTCTATGCTCCGATCACTGAAGAAAGTAAGGGCTGGAGATCAGAGTTGAGAGTGTGGTGCTGGAAGGGCTTATAGAGTCATTGAGATGTACAGCACAGAAACAGACCCCTTCGGTTCAATTCGGCCATGCCGACTAGATATTCCAACCCAATCTAGTCCCACCTGCCAGCACCCGGCCCATATCCCTCCAAACCCTTCCTATTCATATACCCATCCAGATGCCTCTTAAATGTTGCAATTGTACTAGCCTCCACCACTTCCTCTGGCAGCTCATTCCATATACGTACCACTCTCTGCATGAAAACGTTGCCCCTTAGGTCTCTTTTATATCTTTCCCCCTCACCCTAAACCTATGCCCTCTAGTTCTGGACTCCCCAACCCCAGGGAAGAGACTTTGTCTATTTATCCAATCCATGCCCCTCATGATTTTATAAAACTCTATAAAGTCACCCCTCAGCCTCGGACGCTCCAGGGAAAACAAAGCCAGCCTATTCAACCTCTCCCTATAGCTCAAATTCTCCAACCATGGCAACATCATTGTAAATCTTTTCTGCACCCTTTCAAGTTTCATAACATCATTTAGATAGGAAGGAGAACAGATTTGTACGCAATATTCCAAAAGTGGCCTAACCAAAGTCTTGGACAGCCACAACATGACCTCCCAACTCCTGTACTCAATACTCTGACCAATAAAGGCTTCAATATCAATTCTCCTGCTCCTCGGATGTTGCCTGACCTGCTGTGCTTTTCCAGCACTACGTTCTTGGCTCTGATCACTGGAGGCAAGTATGCTACATGCCTTCCAGTTGATGGGTTGCATTTTGACTGGGTGAACCGATGAGGCATTAAAGAATTGGCGGATGAGTTTCTGGAGAGCTATACCTTTGGTTTTCTAGAGCAGTGTGTTGAAGAGTGACGAGAAGACAGGTTATTTTAGGCCTAGTATTATGCAATTAAAAAGGGCTAATTGTAAAACAGCCTTCAGGAATGAGAGACCACAACATATTTGGGGGGGGGGGGGAGGAGAGAAAGGATGATGGGGTGAGATGAGGAGGATCATTGAGGGTGCAGATTGTGAGAGATGGGGTGCGGGTGGGAGGGGGCTGAAGATGGGGAGGATCATTGGGGGTGTAGATTGTGACAGATGGGGAGCATTGTGTGTCTCTGGGGGGGGAAATGAGGACCAGGGGGAGGGTGGATTCCCAAGCACTAGCATCTGCGCATGCGCTTACTGGCCCACGGCAGCGTCCATCGCAAACACGGTCCAAAATAAAATAGCAAAATGGGGCAAATAAAAACACATGTTCAATCATTACCGGCCTGAATTGACTGATTGTCTCTCCGAGAGTTCGCTCACTCTCACAGCCACCTGGCCATTCTCGGCGAACGGCATCTCTTCAATTACCCGTCACCGTCAGCCCGGCGCGGAAGGCCGCGCACGTCAATTCAATGGCGTTTGCAACAGACCAATAGGAGAGCGGGCCTGGTGGACAACTCGCCAATCAGACAACGACTAATCCCAGTGGAGTCCCGCCTACCACTGCCTCCGCAACCCTTACAGCTGTAACCACGCCCACCTGAAATCACGTGGTGTTTGCCTTCCCCCTGAGCCAGGTGAACGCAGGTTCAAGTGCCACCTGTTCCAAGGGGTTTAACAACATCAGGGTAATTGGAAAATTACAAAAATATCATAATTTTTAGAAAAAGCATTGGGATGTTTGCAGGAAAACAAGGAAGGGGGGTGATAATAAATAAAGTTAAAAACTTGGAAAATAAAGCAGGAATGGCCTTTCCAGAAATTTGACTTAGAAAGGTTGTCAGCCAAAACACCATAAGAAATAGGAAATGATTGTTCAATAAGATCATCTGATCCAACTGTTAAGATAACGAACTTTCTTATCTGACATGTAACACTTTTGATTCCCTGTCAACCAAAAGTCAATCTAGCAGGTGTAAGCTAGTATCCATTGCTCTCTGAATTCAAACTTCTGAGAGAAGCGATTCCTCATCTCCATCTTAAACGGGAGACTCCTTGCTTTTAAGCTGTACCCTGCAGTCCTAGATTACTCCACAAGTTGAAACATCCTCTCAGGGTGCAACCTGTCAAGTGTTATATGTTTCAACTGTATTACAGCTCTATTTTCTCAACGTCAATTAATATATGCTCAACATATTCAAACTTTCCTCATAAGTAGAGTCATCCTAGTGAACCTTTGAACTGCTTCCAATGTAACCAAATCTTTGGGTTCCAGAGAAGAGTGATATTGAAAATAAAATCAGAAAGTGCTGGAGAAACAGGGTGGCACGGTGGCACAGTCATAACGCCAGAGACCCGGGTTAAATTCCCACCTCAGGCAACTGTGTGGAGTTTGCACATTCTCCTTGTGTCTGCGTGGGTTTCCCCCAGGTGCTCCGGTTTCCTCCCACAGTCCAAAAATGTGCAGGTTAGGTGAATTGGCCATGCTAAATTACCTGTAGTGTTAGGTGCAGGGGTAAATGTAGGGGAATGGGTCTAGGTGGGTGTGCTTCGGCAGGTCGGTGTGGACTTGTTGGGCCGAAGGGCCTGTTTCCACACTATAAGTAATCTAAAAAAACCCAGCAGATCCAGCAGCATATGTGGAGAGAGAAGCAGAGTTAACGTTTTGAGTCTATTATGACTCTTCTTCAGTACCAACAATCATGTTGAACTTGAAATATTAACCCCTTTTCTCTGTTCACAAATACTACTGGACCTGCTCAGTTTCTCTGGTGTTTTAAATTTTTAGTTCAAATTTCCAACATCTGCAATATTTTGACTCAAAAGTATCCTATACACTTGTCAGTTAGCTGTGTTGGAGACAGTAAGGACTGCAGATGCTGGGAGCCACTGTCAATAGATGTGAAGCTGGAAAAGCACAGCAGGTCAGACAGCATCAGAGGAGCAGGAAAGTCAATATTTTTGGCTGAAACATTGATGTTCCTGCTCTTCAGATGCTGTCTGACCTGTTGCGCTTTTCCAACTTTACATTTATTGAGTTAGCTCCATTGGCTTGATGGCTGGTTTGCGGATACCAACATTGTGGATTAAATGCCCTCACTGTATGAGGTTACCATTAAGGACTTTCCTTCTCAACCTCTCCCTTTTGCCTGAGGCATGGTAACTCTCAGGTTAAACCATTACCAGTTGTCTCTCACTTGAATGAGAGACCTAGCCCTATTCTCTGGTAGGACATTGGCAATTTTACTTTTTTATGTATACTGTGGCAAGAATTCTCCATTTTTATACTCCACCCACTTTTGCAATAAAGGCCAATAGAACTTACTCTATCTGTATGCTGACATTTTGGGACAATATTCTGCAGCCTCTTCTCAATTACATAATATTCTCTCTTTCTATTCTTTTTGCCAAAGTTGAACCTCATTTTTCCCACATTATATTCTATCATCTTTACTTTGTCCACTCACATGACCTTTATAAATGCTTTGTAACCTCCTCATAAGTTGTTTTCCTGCCTATCTTTGTATCATCGGTAACTTTTCAAGCAATACAATCAGTCCCTACATCTAAGGCATTAGTATAGATCATCTATAATTGAGGACCTAGCCTTGATTCTATTAACACTCTTCAAGTTACAGTGTGCCAACCTGACAATAAGCCAATTATCCCAACTCTCCAATCCCTTTTTGTTAAGCCAAACCTTTGTCCATGCTAGTATATAACCTCTACCATCAAGAAGTAGCTTGAAGTAGCTTCTTAAGTGGCACATAATCAAATGTCATTTGAAAAATCCAGATAAACTCCATGAATTGTATGCCTTTATTTATTGTACTTGTTATATCTTCATCATTCTAGGATCATGTGATAGTATCACAGAATGATTACAATGCAAGAAGAGACTATTTGGCACATTGTTTTCAAGGCAGGACTTTTTAAGACTACTTAGTGCCACTCACTTGTCTTATCTCTGTAATCCACTTTTTCTCTTGAGAGAATTATCTAATTTCTTTTTGAAAGCTTGACTGATCCGGTTTCCTCCCACAGTCCAAAGATGTGTAGGTTAGGTGGATTGGCATGCTAAATTGCCAAAAGTGTCCAGGGATGTACAGGCTAAGTAGGTTAGCCAAGGTAAATGTGGGGTTATTGGGAATAGAGTGGGGGTATGGGTGTGGACAGGATGCTGTTCGGAGGATTGGTGTAGATTAGGTGGACTATATGGCCTCCTTCTGCACTGTAGGGATTCTATTATTGTGTGACTCTATGATTCTACCTCCATCATCCTCTCAGTCTGTGAATTCCAAATCTACGTCACTTGCTAAGTAAGAAAGCTTTCTTCAAATGTTATTGTTTCTTTTGCCAATTACCTTAAATTGATGCACTTCATCTGGCAAGAAGAATAGTTTCTTCCTATTCACTCAGTTCAAACCCCTGATTTTGAACACTCTAGCCTTCTTCGTAATCTTCCTTCCTCAATAAACCATCCCAGCTTCCCCGATCTAACTACATAAATGAAACTTTTTATCCCTGTAATCATTCTTGTGAAACTTTTCTGCAACCTCTCTAGTAGCTTCATATCTTTCCTAAAATTCAATGCTCAGTGAAAAGTGGGTGATTTATATGTGCTAATTACATTTTTAGAATTTGGATTTCAGAATAGTGGCATATGTGTATTGGTCACATTGTGAGGAGTATTTTAAAAGTAAAACTAGGTCTCACACTGACTGAACAATGAACTAGCTCAGAATGTGTCAGAAAGCAGGTGACCAAGAGCTCCTGGAGTGTTAATGGAAAACTGTTTATACTGTGATGATTTATAACAGGTAGAATAACACTAAAATCCATTAGCTTGTGTTCAATACATTGTTAAGTGGGCTTAGTTTTTTCTTCTTACTGGAATATTGGGCAGTTCAGGGGAAGTGGTCACCCCAGTAGAAAAGATTAGTCTGTGAAAATCCCAGATTAATGTGTTTATTTAGAAATTTGCAGGTTATTAGAAGTTCAGAAGGTATAAACTTTCTATATTGTGGGTATGAAGATGCCACAATTCATAGGATGGAACTTGTGGTTAATCAATTAGGTTGAACCTAAAGATTTAATATGGAGGAGTAATTTATTTTGATTTTTGCAACAATGTAAATAGTACTGAACAGTATGCAATAATCAGCATATATCCCAAAACTTAAAAGTTCATAAGAAGTAAGCTCCAGAAACCAACTGATGAGCAATGACATTTAAATGGAGACAGTGAAACATTTCAACAAGTTTTGAGTATCTGTAAGGGTAAAAGGGTTAGAGACTTGGAGTCATAGAGACATATAGCATGGAAACAGATACTTCAGTCCAACTTGGCCATGCCAATCAAAAATCCCAACCCAATCTAGTTCCACCTGACAGCACCTGGTCCACATCCCTCCAAACCCTTCCTATTCATATACCCATTCAGATGCCTCTTAAATGTTGCAATTGTACCAGCCTACACCACTTCCTCTGGCAGCGCATTCCATACACATATTACCCTCTGCATGAAGAAGTTGCCCCTTAGGTCTCTTTTATATCTTTTCCTTTTCACTCTAAACCTATGCCTTTGAGTTCTGGACTCCCCCACCCAGGGAGAAGATTTTGTCTATTTATCTTATTCATGCCCCACATGATTTTATAAATCTCTATAAGGTCACCCCCTCAACCTCAGATGCTCCAGGGAAAAAAAGCCCCAACCTATTCAACCTCTCTGTATTGCTCAAATCCTCCAACCCTGGCAACATCCTTGTAAATCTCTTCTGAACTCTTTCAAGTTTCACAATATCCTTCCGATAGCAAGGAGACCAGAATTGCAAGTATTTCAAAAGTGGCCTAACCAATGTCTTGGAGAGCCGCAACATGACCTCCCAACTCCTGTACTCAATACTCTGACCAATAAAGGAAAGCATACCAAATGCTTTCTTCACTATTCTATCTACCTGCGACTCTACTGTTATGAAGATGTGGGTGTACTGTACCTTTAAGAGAGTTAAAAGCTAGCAGAACTAATTGACAGCACCAAGTGGTTTGAAGAAGATACAATATAACATGTGGTCCAGCAGCCAGGGTAGCTGGTTGCCTGGAGACAAAAACAAACTTGAAATAGGCCAATCAGTTTAAATTATACTTGTCCCTCCCCCAAGAAAAACAAACTCCAATCCAGTTTGAATTTAGTATCTTGACAATATTAAAAGTCAATGACACAATCCGATGCTTTGGGGGTATAAGACTGGGAAAAATTGAACAGTTGAGAGAAAACCAACAGCTGATAGATTGCTAGTCAGAATGTCTGAGATGTATCTATCCAGAAAAGGCGTCTGCACAGAGAAAAACATCAACACCGCCCTGGAGAGCAAATCTGCAAAGTGAAAATTCGACAGCTGGCTGGTCTTGAATTTTGAATTTTTTTCAGTAAATCTTAATCGGGGGTTTTATCAGACTAGTATCATCAAAGGGAAAGTAAAAGATAGGGTCGAAGAAGGACTTGTAAATAGTTGTTAGTTAATTATTCTCTCATACTTTAAGAAATAAAGTTGTTAATTTTTACTTTAAATAGTTCTTGGCCTTTTGAATTTTCACAGATTACTGCATGGGATAAATATTTTCTATGTTGCTGGTTTAAATTAAACAGGAGGGTTTACCCTGTGTCATAACAGTTTGGGGGCTCGACATCGGGATTTGAACTGGTTTAGACAGGTTTGAATAGATTTGGGGGTACGAAAAGTCCCAGCAGATTGAAACACTTGTGGATTAGTATCCTATATCTTTAATTAAAACATAGGTGAGACAATTAATTTAATTTCAGTGACTTGTGGTTGTTTAAACTAAAAGTTAAAGAAATGGCACTTAAATATGCTGGAGAGCTTCTGGGATTGGAAGATAATTGTCAAATTTGCCAAGGATGTTTAGAAGGAAAGAAAAAGGCCATAACTTTAGAATTTGCAAATAAGTTAGATTTGGGTTTAACCAAGGACAAAAGTAAAGCTGAAATTGTAGTTACTCAAACACTTATGTGTATCAGAGAAACAGACAAGTGCAGTATAGGTAGAAAAGCTTAAATAACAATTGAGAAAAATTAGATTACTTACAGTGTGGAAACAGGCCCTTCAGCCCAACAAGTCCACACCGCCCCGCCACCCACCCATACCCCTACATCTACCCCTTACCTAACACTACGGGCAATTTAGCATGGCCAATTCACCTGACCTGCAAATCTTTGGAGTGTGGGAGGAAACCCACGCAGACACGGGGAGAATGTACAAACTCCACACAGAGAGTCGCCTGAGGCGGGAAATGAACCCGGGTCTCTGGCGCTGTGAGGCAGCAGTGCTAACCACTATGCCACCGTGCCGCCCACTGAAAATGGAGTTAGAAGAAAAACAAAGGGAGAGAAAAAGAGAAGGGGGGAAGAGGGAGAAGGTTCTTAACTGAGCAAAGAGGAAGAGAAGAAAGGGAGAGAGAAAGAGAGAGAAAAGGAAAGAAGAAAGAAAGATAGAGAGAGAAAGGAAAAAGAAAAAGAGAGAAGCTCTTTTTCTTAGCTAAGCAAAAAGAGAGCGAATTGGAACTAGAGAAGCTGAGACTTGGTCAGCAAAGTCAAATTAACAGGATGGAGATTAAAAGAGAAGGTAGTGATAGATACAAATATCTCAAAACTGCCACATTTTGATGAGAAAGATGTTGAAGCCTTCTTTATTTCATTTGAAAAATTGGCTTGGCAGCTGGAGTGGTCTGAGGATCTATGGGTAATGCTCGTTTAGACTAAACTGTTAGGCAGAGCTAGTAAGGTGTTTGCCACGCTGTCAGATGAAGCGTCAAGAGATCATGAAGAGGTTAAACAGGCTATTTTAAGTGCTTATGAATTGGTAACATATAGACAGCAGTTTAGAAACACAAATAAGGAACCAGGTCAGACTTATGTTGAGTTCGAAAAAATTAAACAGTCATTTTGATCAATGAGTACGTGCTTTGAAAATAGATAGGACCTTTGAGACTCCATAGGAGATTTTTCTGCTGGAGGTGTTTAAGAACTCACTTCCAGAGATGGTAAGAATTCACGTGAAGGAACAGGAAGTCCAGGAAGTGAGAAGGGCAGCAGAATTAGCAGATGAATACATGTTGGTGTATAAGACAAGCTTCTGGCCAGAATTTTGTCCTGTGAGGGATAAAAGTTGGGAGAAGGGAGAATCTACACTACATAAACAAGAGTAGAGAGCACTGGTAAGAACTTACCACAGAATAAAGTCACAGAGCAGGCCATTAAAGAAAGGCACTGTGGGAAAAGATGTGTAAAAGTAACTAAGCATTAGTGAAGGCAGTAAAGGAGACCCCAAGAAGAGCTAAGGAGCTGCAGGAGAGTGCACAGCTTAGGCAGGGACTGGGTATGGAGTTAGTACCTGATCTCTACAAAAAATTTGCCTCTGTGGGTAAAATGTACTCAGAAAGAACAGGGGGAGAAGGACAAGAAGTTATAATTTTGAGAGATATAGGATCTAACCAGTAGCTAATAGTAAGGGATGAGCAAATATGCACTCTTTCTGATCTGTTACCTGAGAGTGTGGTAATTTGTGGGATAAATGAACACAAATTTAGTATTCCCCTATGTAAGATCAGGTTGGAGTGCCAACTCAAGACTGGGAAAGTTACAGTGGGAGTGATTGACAGAGCATCAGTTCCAGGAATTCAGTTTGTTCTTGGGAATGATTTGGCAGAATCCAAGGTGGGAGTGACACCCCATATTGTGGAGAAGCCCAAGGAAGATCCAGAAACTGAGGAGTTAAAACAGAAATATCCTGGCATTTTCCCAGACTGTGTGGTAACCAGATCCCACTATCGTAAGTCACTGTATGAAGTGAAAAGTAAAGAAAAAGATGAAGGAGTTGAGGTTCAGTTAGTGAATACCTTGTTTGATGTAATGGTGCAGGAAATACCTGAACAGGCAGAGGGTCAGACAGAGGTGTTTAGTCCTGAAAGGCTAAGGGACTTACAATAGCAAGTCAAGATGATAAAAGATATATATGTGGATGCGTTCTTCCGAAAAGGAGGCAGGGAATATTCCCACGGATTATTATATGAAAGATAGAACTCTAAGACTGAAATGGAGACCAGGGCAGGTTAGAGCAGAGAAGAAATGAGCTGAAGTGCACCAGATTGTGTTGCCAGTGGCGTCCAGAGAGGTGGTGTTACGAATAGCACATGATATACCTGCAGGAGGTCACCTACAGGTACAAAAGACTCAGATTAAGGTACAAAAACATTTTTATTGGCATGGAATACACAAGGATGTGGTTAACTTTTGCCGTACGTGTCATACATGCCAAATGGTAGGTAAGCCACAGACGGTAATAAAAGCAGCACCTTTGTTGTCAATTTCCGCATTTGAAGAACATCTCAGCGGGTTATAATTGATTGTGTACATCCCCTCCCGAGAACTAAAAGTGGGAACCAATACTTGTTAACTATAATGGATGTGTCTACCAGATTTCTGGAGGCAATTCCATTATGGAGTATCAAGGCATAAAATGTGGTACAGAAGTTAGTAGCTTTCTTCACACGGTATGGGCTACCCAGAGAGATTCAGTCGGATCAAGGGCCAAGTTTTACTGCTAGGCTGTTTAAAGAGGTTATAGATAGCTTAGGTATACAGCACTTTAAATCCAGCGCGTATCATCCGGAATCCCAGGGAGCCTTAAAAAGGTGGCATCAGACCTTGAAGACCATGATAAGAGCATATTGTCAAATGATTGTGATAAAGGTTTCCCATTCTATTGTTTGTCATGAGAGATGCCCCAAACAAATCTACGCAGTTCACTCCCTTCAAGTTAATATTCAGGCATGAAGTGAGAGGCCCTTTGAAATTAATTAAAGAAAAATTGACAGGACCAAAGTCGAAGATCTCGCACTTAGATTATATATCAGAGGTGAAGAAGAGACTAAATCGAGTAGGTGAGTTAGCTAAACAGCACCAAAAGAGGGCACAGTATAGGACGAAGCAGGTGACAGATAAAAGCTGAGACTCGGACGTTTCCCTGAGGGCATGACGTGTTAGTACTGTTACTAGTGATAGGAGATCCTTTCAATGCCAGGTTTAGTGGTCCCTATCAAATTGAGAAAAGTTGAGTCAGGTAGACTATCTGGTAAAGATGCCAGATAGGAAAAAAAAGTATCAAGTATGTCAAGTGGACATCTTGAAACCGTATTACAGTAGAGAGAACAAACTGGAGAAACATGTGTTAGTTACTGCTCCACAGAGTGAGGAATCAAATCCAGATGATGAGAATTTTAATGTGTCTCAAAATTGATTAAAAAATGAAGAAGTCCTTGAGGAAGTCCTTGAGGAGTGGGATAAGTTAGTAAGATGCGTAGGTTATTGGAAGGTCAATGCCATTACAAATTTACAAATTCTGAGATTGGAGGACTGGATCGAGAAAGTCAGACAAGCCAGTTACATCACCAAGTTGGACTTAATGCGTGGTTACAGGCAGGTACCTTTATCAGAGTCGGTGAAAGAAATTTCTGTATTTGTAACCCCAAATGGGCTGTATCAGTTTATAGTGATGCCGTTTGGAATGAAGAACGCACCCGCCACATTCCAAAGACTCATGAGCAGAGTTGTGGCTGGGGTAACAAACTGTGCAGTCTGTTTGGACGATGTAGTGATCTTTACTAAGTCCTGGAAAATCACATGGTACAGTTGGCAGAGCTCTTTGAACGACTACAAGAAGCAAAACTGGTGATAAACTTAAAATAAAACTGAATTTGTGAAAGCAGACGAGACAGTTTTGGGACGTAACGTCAGTCATGGAAGGTTGACCCCATGGAATGCAAAGACAAAGGCCACCGAGGAATTTCCACAACCAACCTCGAAGAAAGAGGTGCTTCAATTCTTAGGACTCAGTGGATGCTATTGAAAGTTTGTTCCAAACTTCAGCAGTGTCGTGGCACCATTAACTGATTTGCTGAAGAAGAACACAAAGTTTTGGTGGACAGAACAACGTCAGGAGGCATTCAACCATTTGAAATCAATATTAAGCACCAAATCAGTTTTAGCTACACTGAACTTTTCAAAACCTTTTAAAGTTGCCATCGATGCGAGTGACAATGGAGTTGGAGCTGTACTCCTACAGGAAGATGATGATGGGATTAAACTGCCAGTTGGTTACTTTTCAAAAAAGACCAACATCCACCAGAGGGAATACTCCACAATTGAAAAAGAACTATTGAATTTGGTACTGGCCTTACAACAATTTAATGTGTATGTCACGAGCAATGTGTCAGAAATAGTGGTGCACATGGATCACAATCCTCTTACATTCTTAGAGTTCATTAAAGACAAAAATATGAGTCTATTTCACAGGAGTTTTATGTTACAGACATTTAGATTAAAAATCATACATGTTGCAGATCGTACGAATGTAATCGCAGATGCTTTATTGAGGATTTAACCGATAATGTTTAGATGAGATTTGTATTTATTTAATGTTTTGTTTTTATATATCTAAAAGGTCGTAAGACTTATATACGAACTATATATACACTATATATACACAGTTATATAGGAAGAAGTTGAGTTGAACTTTGATTAAAATTATTGGTATGTTAGGGTAATGTGTTTAAAGAATAGAGAAAACAAACAAAGCCATCTTTTCATTATGATAGTTCAGTTTTCTTAAAGGGGAAGGTGTTAGGAAGATTTGGGTGTATTGTACCTTTAAGAGAGTTAAAAGCTTGCAGAACTACTTGACAGCATTAAGTGTTTTGAAGAAGATACAACGTAAAATGTGGTCCAGCAGCTAGGATAGCTGATTGCCTGGAGATAAAAACAAATTTGAATTAGGCCAATCAGTTTAAATTATGCCCCCCAAAAAATACCAAACTCCAATCAAGTTTGAATTTGGTATATTGACAATATTAAAAGCCAATGACACAATCCAATGCTTTGGAGGTATAAGACTGGGAAAAATTGAACAGTTGAGAGAGAACTGCCGAAAGACTAACAGATGTAGACTGCTAGTCAGAACTGTCTGAGAGGTACATGTCTAGAGAAGGAGTTTGCACAGAGAAAAACATTGACATTGATCTGGAGAACAAAACTGCAACGAGAAGATTCAACACCTGGCTGGTCTTGAAATTTGAATTTTTTCAGTAAATCTTAATCGGGGTTTTTATCGTACTAATTTTATAGAAGGGAAAGTAAAAGATAGGTTAGAAGAAGGAGTTGTAAGTAGTTATTAGTTAATTACTCTCTGTTATACTTAAAGAAATTAAAGTTGTTAATTTGTACTTTAAATATTTCTTGGCCTTGAATTTTCACAGATTACTGCAAGGGATAAATCTTTTCTGTGTTGCTGGTTTAAATTAAACAGGAGGGTTTACCCCATGTCCTAACACTACATTCATGGAACTATGAACCTGCACTCTAAGGTCTCTTTGTTCAGCAACACTTCTGAGGACCTTATCATGAAGTGTATAAGTCCTGCTAAGATTTGCTTTCCTAAAATGCAGCACCTCGCATTTATCTAAATTAAACTGTGTCTGGCACTCCTCAGCCCATTGGCCCATCTGATCATGATCTTGTTGTAATCTGAGGTAACCTTCTTTACTGTCCACTACACCTCCAATTTTGGTGTCACCTGCAAACTTACTAACTGTACCTCTTATGCTCACATCCAAATCATCTATATAAATGACAAAAAGTAATGGACCCAGCACCGATCTTTGTGATACCCCACTGGTCACAGGCCGCCAGTCTGAAAAACAACCTTCCACCACCACCCCCAATCTTCTACCCTCGAGCCAGTTCTGTATCCAAATGGTATGCCATGAGATCTCACCTTGCTAACCAGTCTCCCATGGGGAACCTTGTTGAATGCCTTACTGAAGTCCATATAGATCACATCCATAGCTTTTCCCTCATCAATCCTCTTTGTTATTTCTTCAAAAAACTCAATCAAGTTTCTGAGGTATAATTTCCCACGCACAAAGCCATGTTGACTATCCCTAATTAGTCCTTGCCTTTCCAGATACATGTACATCCTGTCCCTCAGGATTCCCTCCAACAACCTGCCCACCACCGACATCAGGCTCACTGATCTACAGTTCCCTGGCTTGTCCTTACCACCTTTCTTAATTAGTGGCACCACGTTAGCCAACCTCCAGTCTTCTGGCAACTCACCTGTGACTATCGATGACACAAATAACTCAGCAATGGGCCCAGAAATTACTTCCCTCGCTTCCCACAGAGTTGTAGAGTACACCTGATCCAGTCCTGGGGATTTATTCACTTTTATGCATTTCAAGACATTCAACACTTCCTCCTCTGTAATATGGATATTTTTCAAGGTGTCACCATCTACTTCCCTACTTTCTTTCTCTTCCATGTTCCTTTACCACAGTAAATACTGATGCAAAATACTCATTTAATACCTCCCCCACCCCCTGCTCCACACAAAGGCTGCCTTCCTGATTTTTGAGGGGCCCTATTTTCTCCCTAGTTACCCTTTTGTCCTTAATGTATTTGTAAAAATCCTTTGGATTCTCCTTAACCCTATTTCCCAAAGCTATCTCATGTCCCCTTTTTGCCCTTCTGATTTCCCTCTTAAGTGTACTCCCACTGCCTTTATACTTTTCTGAGATTCACTGATCTATTCTGTCTATACCTTATGTATGCTTCCTTCTTTTTCTTAACCAATCCCTCAATTTCTCTTGTCATCCAGCATTCCCTACACCTACCAGCCTTTCCTTTCAGGAATAACCCTAATAGGAATATACTTTCTTTGGATTCTCATTATCTCATCTCTGAAAGCTTCCCATTTTACTAGCCATCCCTTTACCTGCAAACCTCTGCCCCATCAGCTTTTTAAAGTTCTTCCCTAATACCGTCAAAATTAGCCTTCTTCCAATTTAGAACTTCAATTTTTAGATCTGTTCTATCTGTTTCCAACATCATTTTAAAACTAATAGAATTATAGTCACTGGCCCCATTGAATTGCTATTTTTCATTGTTGTAATACAATCATTTCAAATGGTTTTTGGATCGTGGAACAATGATTGTTTTGTGTGTTGGTACAACCCAGTTGGGAAGAGTGCACCAATAATTGAGCCCTACGATTCCACAAACCATCAGAAATGCATACCTGTGCAATTAATCCATCAAGATGATCAATTTGCCTGCCTGGTGCTATTAAGGACAAATGTAATTCACACCAGGTTTCACTATCATCAGGAAAATACCAGTACTTATTGTGAGCACATTTATTATGTAACAAATGGCAAAAAAAAATCAACTACTAATCTGGTGTTACGTGACTTAATACCTCTTTAAAATCCTAAACACACACACACTCATTCAGGAATAAGAGAGATAATAAAAAAAACTGTTTGACATCAAAAAAACTGTCAGCAAGTAAAACAAAATCTGTAGATCAAAAGTCGAGACCACAAGGCTGGACAATTTTTTTCTCAACTTCATTTGTTTTTTTTTAATGGTGATGTGACATCTGCAATATATAGGGTCAAGCAAAAATACCCAATATTTAACATACTGGACAAAATCCTGGGCTTTGCAATTTTTCTTTTTAAAAAGGGAACAGCTGATCTGAATTCTGTGGGAAATACACAAACTACAAGTTCTCAGACTCAACCTGATGTGAAAATCAGGCCCGCCAAACCAGTAGAAAGTAAGAAAACCAGATATTTACCTGATAGATCCTACACAAATTATATGACATTAACAAACTCAACCCAAACTGAAAGCCTACACGTTCCGAAGTCTTCATCTAGGCTCCTGGTACGGCAATGCAGAACAGCCAGGTGCACTTCAAAACCATGTTTTGAGTAGTGAGCATGAATTTCTGAGACTCTGATCTTCGGCCTAGCGAGCAGGGAGGGCAAGGTGCGTAGTGACAATGCATTGGAACCCCAAGGGTAGGATTTCTGATTAAACAGTCTGAAACTAAACACTGTTGTTTCTCTGTGTGTGTCAATAGGATAGTGTTCTAATGGTGTTAATCTAATTAATAGTGTACTTAAAATACTACTGTTCTCCTGTTTAATTGATTGGGTTGATTTCCTTTATTTATTGCATTACCTATTTTCTTGTGTTACAATGACCTTTTTTTTTACTTTAAGTCAACACAGAGATTCTTTTGCCTGGAAACATTGGTCTGTTGCCTCTTCATTTCACGTTCCCTAAATAAGTCCAGTGTCCAGAACCCGGGGTGTGGGAGCAATTTGAACCGCTTAAAGATTGGAATGTAATTGATTGAACCCTACAAAAGTGATGATCGATCTTTAATTCAATAGCTGATCATGTAGACCTAGATCTTTTTTTATATCAGAATTCTTTCTTTTGAAGTAGTGTGTTTTCCCTCTTCTCACTCATAGAGAAAAATGATGAGAGACGCTTTTTGGTTGAATGCCTCTAGGTGTCACAGAGTGCACTGAGCTTGTAAGTCTGTAACAAACTGTAACTCGACCAATCTAAAGGCTGTTCTGAGGCAATATTTTCTCAAATCTAAACACCTGGTACCACTCTGTCCCATAAAATATCCACCCCAGTGCTTCAAAATGTAAAATTGTTTTGTATAGCTAAGGTGGACATTGCACAATCGCACTCAATCTTCAAGTTGCAGAAAAAATACTCTCCTGGTACTTTGTAGACATGCAGCAGTGTTGATCTTCAATTTTCCAATTTATAGCCCAAAAGGTAAAAATATATGGCCTCTTATAGTGGATAATAAGTTTTCATGATATTTTGTTAAAAGTACATTGCCAAGTATTCAGTAACTGGCCACCATTGTGTGACTACCTATAGTCAGTCAATCGAGGTTTCACTTTGGATCCTATTTGTCAATATTACCATCTGCTGGGATCATAACAAAACAGGGGCTCTTTGTCGGCTCAAACTTACTTGAAATTAAATACATCTGTGGATCTTTGGAAATGAGAATCGGAAGTTGTTGAAAAGTATATTACATGGATTGAAATTGCAGTTGACTGTTGCTAAGACTTCACTTGGAGTGTAGTATTGCCTCCTTAAAATCTTTCACTAAAGCTAAGCTGACAGAGTAAGCAGTCAAATTGAAGGTTGAAATAAAAGCAGGACCGTATAAAGATGTGATGGTTGAAGTGATTACTTAGCATTTAGAGCTAAAAGGAGAGATACCTGAAATTGGTGTGTCACCACTAGAATTAGCCAAGATTAAGTTAGAAATGAAACTTGAATCGGAAGAAAAAGAAGAGAACAGAAAAAATGGAATGGGTAGAGCATGGAAAGTGTAATTGGAAGTGAGAAAATGGAAAGAAAAAGTAGAACTAGAGATAAGAAGCTTGAATTGGAAAGTGAGGAGAAAGATAAACAAAGAGTGATACGGTGGCTCAGTGGATAGCAATGCTGCCTCACTGCACCAGGAATAGAACATAGAACAATACAGCACAGAACAGGCCGTTTGGCCCATGATGTTGTGCTGAACATTTGTCCTAGCTTAAGCACCTAATCATGTACCTATCTAATTGCCGCTTAAAGGTCACCAATGATTCTGACTCTGCCACTCCCACAGGCAGCGCATTCCATGCCCCCACCACTCTCTGGGTAAAGAACCTACCCCTGACATCCCCCCTATACCTTCCACCCTTCACCTTAAATTTATGTCCGGGTTTGATTCCAGTCTTGGGTGACTGTCTGTGGAGTTTGCACATTTACCCTGTGTCTGCATGGGCTTCCTCCAGGTGCTCCGGTTTCCTCACACAATCCAAAGTGTGCAGGTTAGGTGAACTGGCAATGCTAAATTGCCCATTGTGTTCAGGGATGTATAGAGTCATAGAGATATACAGCAAGGAAAGAGACCCTCTGGGCCAACTCATCCATGCTGACCAGATATCCTAACCCAATCTAGTCCCACTTACCAGCATTTAGCCATGTTCCTCTAAACCTTTCTTATTCATATACCCATCCAGATGACTTTTCAATGCTGTAACTGTACTAGCCTCCACCACTTCCTCTGGCAGCTCATTCCACAAACACACCAACCTCTGCATGAAAACGCTGCCCCTCCTGTCCCTTTTATATCTTTCCCCTCTCACCCTGAACCTATGCACTCTAGTTCTGGACTCCCCCACCCCAGGGAAAAGACATTGCCTCTTTACCCTATCCATGCCCTTCATGATTTTATAAACCGCTATAACGTCACTCCTCAGCCTCTGACACTCCAGGGAAAACAGCCTCAGCCTATTCAGCCTCTCCCTATAGCTCAAGTCCTCCAACTCTGGCAACATCCTTGTAAATCTTTTCTGAACTCTTTGAAGTTTCACAACTTGAAAGGAAGGAGACTAATACTGCATGCAAGAATCCAAAAGCGGAATAACCAATGTCTTGTACAGCTGCAACATG
This sequence comes from Chiloscyllium punctatum, assembly GCF_047496795.1. Taxonomy (NCBI): domain Eukaryota; kingdom Metazoa; phylum Chordata; class Chondrichthyes; order Orectolobiformes; family Hemiscylliidae; genus Chiloscyllium; species Chiloscyllium punctatum. The sequence continues at coordinate 22,167,545 of NC_092764.1, forward strand.
ACCTGCCAACCCCTATACTCAATGCTCTGACCAAGAAAGGAAAGCAAACCAAATGCCTTCTTCACTATCATTTCTACCTGCAACTCTACTTTCAAGGAGTTATGAATCTGCACTCTAAGGTCTCTTTGTTCAGCAAAACTCCCTCGGACCTTACCATTCGGTTTCTAAGTCCTGCTCTGATTTGCTTTGCCAAAATGCAGCACCTCACATTTATATAAATTAAACTCCATCTGCCACTCCTCAGCCCACTGGCCCACTTGATCAGGATTTCTCGTAACTTCTCTCAGATTTCCACAATCTGCAGCATTGTGCTTCTGTCACTCATTACTCTCCCATCCACAATCTCCTGCAGCTGATATTGAGCAGGTTAGGTGCGTGAGTTATGGGTAAATGTAGGGGAATGGGTTTGAGTGGGATATTCTTCGGAGGGTCGGTGTGGACTTGTTGGGCCAAAGGGCTTGTTTCCACACAGTAGGACTTCTAATTCTAAAAAAAGAGCAATGGAATTAAAAAGATTGAGCTACAAAGAGGGAAGGAAATCAAACATATTTTAGTGTAAAGGAAAAAGGAACATATAGTAATACAGAGGATGATTCCAATTCCAGTGAGGGTTTTGATTTATCTAAAAATTTGCATTTACAGCTTAAACTTAACAAGGATGGCGTTTGAAGACATTATATTCCATTTGAAAAGATAGCTATGAAGTTGAAGTCACCAAAAGATGCTTTGACCTTACCTAAAGTGTCCTGACAGGTGTAACTATGAATTTCTTTGTCTTTTTCATCCAAAGAACACTCCATAACTACAAAACTGTTAAAAGAGTAATATTCAATTATTGTGAGTTGCTTCACAATATCATCCAATATTAATTAGATGAAAGAAACCTAATCAGGCATTTGTAGAAGATACAAGAGTAAAATAAACACTGAAAATTACATTTGTCGATCACTGAAGTGAAGAGAGAAAAATGACAATGTAAGGCAAATTTTAATTATAGAAGAATTCTGGAGTACTATTTGACAACTTTTAAGGCTTATCAAGATGAGCAACTAGTATCAAAGATGCAAGAATTTGCAATTCCAATGGATACCTATGATATCCCACACAGGCAGTTGCAGAGGGAAAACAGTCAAATGGAAATCAATGAGGAAATTGGACGGATGGATAATCTGGGATGGAAATGTTTTCGTGAGCACACACAAATACACAAAATGGAAATAAGAGAAAGACCAGTTAAATTTTGGTTGGGTGCCACCACAAAAATTAGTTGACAATGCCTTCCAGCGCATCTCCTCCACTTCCCACACCAGTGCCCTTGAACTGCACCCCTCCCAACGCAATAAGGACAGAACCCCCCTGGTCGTCACCTTCCATCTCACCAACCTCTGTATACATCCCAGAATCCTCTGCCACTTCTGCACCTCCAAACGGACCTCACCACCAGAGATATATTTCCCTCCCCACTCCTATCAATGTTCCGGAGAAACCATTCCCTTCATGACTCTCTCGTCAGGTCTACGGGTTAAACTGGGCAGCGTTGCCTACAACCTTTGCTCTAAGCTATGAGGCTGAGTTGATATGCGGTCACTACAAGGTTCTCTGCACTGTGATCAACATCAGCACACCGATCACAGCATAGAGTTCCAATGCTGGAAGTCACTGCTGTACACTGACTTTGAAGATCTATTATTCTGGAAAGAAAATAATGATTGTCAGACAGAATTATTAAGGCATATACAATGGAGCTGTTGGCACATTTCTTAGGTTTAATGGAAATACAAGAGAGACCTGTTAACCTGTCTAGTGAATCAGATGGTATTCAGCCATGGTTAAAGCAGTTTCAGCATGAAGAGGAAATTAAGGAACTGGAGATGGCCGAAGAAAGATAAAGGAAGAGCAGAGAAAGTTAAGGAAAGGGATCGGAAATTGAAAAGAATACAAACAAAAATGAAAATCCGAAGATTGGAACTATAGATTCAAGGGACAAAGAGAAAAAGGAGGTATCAGACTAAAATTCTGCAGTTGCACAGGAGAAATCCATATTCTGATGCATCCGTTAAATCATGCACCTGCTCAGCAATAAGTTGCTCAGTGATGCCCACTTTGAGTTCTGCCAGGGCCACTCAACTCCTGACCTCATTACAGCTTTGGTTCAAACAGGGACAAAAGAGCTGAATTCCAGAAATGAAGTGAAAGTGACAGTCCTTGACATCAAGCCTACATTCAACCAAGTAGAGTAGAGTAATTTTATTTGTCCTTTCTACCATATACAGCTGGTACAATAAAAACAAGACAGCATTCTTCCAAGGTGTTATATGAACACACAGACTACACGAGAGTAGAGGGAGACAGTGAGATCTGCAGATGCTGGAGATCAGAGTTGACAGTGCATTGCTGGAAAAGCACAGCAAGTCAGGCAGCATCCAACAAGCAGGAACATCGACATTTTGGCCCAGAGCCCTTCATCAGGAATGAGGCTGGGAGCCTCAGGGGTGGAGAGATAAATGGGAGGGATGGGGCTGGGGAGAAGGTAGCTGAGAGTGCAATAGGTGGATGGAGGTGGGGGTAAAGGCAATAGGTCAGAGAGGAGGGTGGAGTGGATAGGTGGGAAAGAAGATTGACAAGTGGGACAGGTCATGAGGGTGGTGCTGAGCTGGAAGGTTGGAACTGGGGTAAGGTGGGGGGAGGGGAAATGAGGAAACTGTGAAGTCCATGTTGATGGCCTGGGGTTGAAGGGTCCCGAGTCAGAAGATAAAGCGTTCTTCCTTCAGGCATTGGATGGTGAGGGAGTGGCGGTGGAGGAGGCCCAGGACCTGCATGTCCTTGGCAGAGTGGGAGGGGGACTTGAAATATTCAGCCGGTGGGGTTGGTTGGTGCGGGTGCCCCAGAGATGTTCTCTGAAGCGCTCTGCGAGAAGGTGTCCAATTTCCCCAATGTAGAGGAGACCACATCGGGAGCAACAGGTACAATAAAAGTGCAGGTGAAACTTTGATGGATGTGGAAGGCTCCTTTGGGGCCTTGGATAGAGGTGATGGGGGAGGTGTGGGCGCAGGTTTTGCAATTCCTGCAGAGGCAGGGGAAAGTGCCAGGAGGGGATGGTGGCTTGTTAGGGGGCGTGGACCTGACTAGGTAGTTGGGGAAGGAACAGTCTTTACATAAAGTGGAAAGGGTGGGGAGGGAAATATACCTCTGGTGGTGGGGTCCATTTGTAAGTGGCAGAAATGTTGGCAGATGATACAATTTATGCGAAGGTTGGTAGGGTAGAAGGTGAGGACCGGGGAGGGTTCTGTCCTTGTTGCGTTCATCTCATCCACGTCCCGCACCTCCACCCTTGAACCCCACCCTTCCAACTGCAACAAGGCCAGAAGGCCCCCGGTCCTCATATTCCACCCCACCAGCCTCTGTATACATTGCATCATCCACCAACATTTCCACCACCTACAAATGGACCCCACCACCAGGGATATATTTGCCTCCCCACCCCTATCTGCTTTCCGCAAAGACCGTTCCCTCTGTGACTACCTGGTCAGGTCCACGTACCTGAACAAGCCACCCTCTCCTCTTGGCAGCTTCCCCTGCCATTGCAAGAATTGCAAAACCTGTGCCAACACCTCCCCCCTTACCTCCATCCAAGGCCCCAAAGGAGCCTTCCACATCCAACAAAGTTTCACTTGCACTTCCACACATGTCATTTATTGTATCCGTTGCTCTTGATGCAACAGATACACAGGGCAGTGTGGGGGAGCTGCTGGCAATGAGTTTTGACCTTGTTGGCACCCTAGGAGCTGCTGCACCAATGTGACTATGTCTGCATCCAATCCTGGCCAGCAGACAGGATTCTTACCAACATCTTCAGTTTGGAAACCCTTGGATGACCCTGCTAGAGTTCACTCAGTATCTAGACGCGAGCTTTTCTTGAGACAATCAGTTTTTATTCCCATAATAACATGCTATCCTCAACTGTTATCTAGTCTTTCTGGGTCCACAAAGGTTTTGATTCTGTTTGTGACAATGGTTTGGCCATCCCCCACCCCCCCACTGTCTGTTTTGGTTTTACCAGGACCAGATATTTCTACATCTGAAGTCCGATTTTGACAGCTCTGACTGGAAGTATTGGTGGAACTTCCTAACTCTAAATATGGCTGCCAAATCTTCCTTCTCCACCTAGGCGTATTTATGCCTGCATTAACCAAAATCATGGATGCATACGCTATTGGGTGTTCCTCTCCATGGGCCACCTGTGAGCTAATATTACCCTGATTTCAGATAGGGAGGTATCGCACGTCAATACCGGATCTTACTTGGGATCATGGTGTGCCAACACCTTACAGGATAAAAGCTGTTTCTTACTTTCCTGAAAGTTATGGCTTGGCTATAAGACCATAAGGCAGAGGAACAGAAATTAGGCCATTTAGCCCATTGAGTCTGCTCCACCATTCAATCATGACTGATAGGTTTCTCAACCCTATTCTCTCGCTTTCTATCTGTAACCCTTGATCTCCTTGACAATCAAGAAACTATCTATCTGTGTCTTAAATGTACTCAATGTTCTGGCTTCCTGTGGCAGTGAATTCCATACATTTACCTCTCTCTGGTAAAGATGTTTCTCCTTATCTCCATTCTAAAAGGTCTTCCCTTTACTTGAAGGCTGTGCCCTCAGGTCCTAGTCTCTCCTACCAGGCCATTCAGTATACTGTATGTTTCAATTAGATCCCCTCTCATCCTTCTAAACTCTATTGATTATAGACCCAGAGTCCTCAAACATTCCTCATATGTTCAGCTTTTCATTCCCAGGACCATTCTCGTGAATCTCCTCTGTGCACGTTCCAGGGCCAGTACATCCTTCCTCAGATATTGGGCCCAAAACTGTGCCCAATACTCCAAATGTGGTGTGACAAATATCCTCAGAAATATATCCCTGTTTTATTTTCTAGTCCTCTCAAAATAAATGTCAATATTGCTTTGCCTTCTTAACTACTGGCTCAATCTGCAAGTTTACCTTGAGAGAATCTGGACTAGAACTCTCAAGACTCTTTGCACTTCAGACTTCTGAATTTTCCCATTTAGAAAAAAGTCCATGCTTCTGTACTTCTTACCAAAGTGCATGACTTCACACTTTCCCATGTTCTCCATCTGCCATTTCTTTGCCCACTCTCCTAATCTGTTCAACTCCTTCTGCAGCCTCCCTGCCTCCTCAATACTACCTGTCCCTCTACCTATCTTTGTGTTGTCTGCAAACTTAGTCATAATGCCTATAGTTCCTTCATCGAGATTATTAATGTATAAAGTGAAAAGTTGTGGTCCCAACACTGACCCTTGCGGAAAATCTCTTATCACTGGCTGCCATCCTGAGAAAGACCATTGACTATCTGATTATTTCCAAGGCTGGCCCTTTTTAAAGAGTTGATGCAGGATAGTGGCTAGGTTATATATGAACGTTCCATGATAGTTCACCAGCCCAAGGAAGACCTAAACTCCGGTACTGATGTGGGAACTGGAGCACCTTTGATCATTTTCACTTTATCTGCCAATAGGTGTAAACCTGTCGGTAGACTCTGTAGCCCAAGTATGTCACTTGGGATGCCTGGAAAACACATTTTCTTCCATTCTAAAGTGTACGTCTGCCTGGGAGAAATGTCTAAGGACTATTCCAAGTTCTCTAAGTGGTCTTGCCTGTTATTAGCACTTTATCCAGATAAATGACGACCTGGGGTAGACCTTGTAAAATGTTCTTCATCGTCCGCTGAAAATTGCACTGGCTAACGATACCCCAAATGGCAGCCTGTACATTGGTACAAATCTTTATGAGTATTAATTGTAGCAAACATTTGGGAATCCTTATCTAACCACAATTGCAAGTACACATGGCTCATGTTTAGCTTCATGAAGGATAGCCCTCCACACCAACATAGCATATAAATCATCTTTGCAAGAGTTTGGGTATTTATCCAGCTGTGAAAAGTAGTTTACTGTTTGTTTAAAATCCCTACAAAAGGCGAATCATGCTTCACAATCGGTACAACCGGTGTAGCCCATTTCCAAACTTGACTGGTTTAGTGATTCCTTCACCTTCCAGCCTTCTGATTTCTGCATCTACTTTTGCTTGAAAGGCAAATGGCACTGGGGAGGGCCTTGCAGAATCATGGAATTGTTTCCTGGTCACCATGCAAGGTGGCCTTGGCTCCTTTGATAGTCCTTAGACCTTCCTGAAAAACCTCCAGGTATTTAATTAGGACTTCACTCAGGCAGCCATTCTCCAATTGAAAGTTTTGAGCTAATCAATGTGAACCTTTCTCTAAAAATTCCATCCCATCAAGCCTGGGCTCCAATCTTTTACTACATCGGGTATAACTGAACTAGCTGCTTCTCATAAAAGACCAGAACCAAAATTGAACTCTTAATCTATAAAGGTTCTCTGGTATAGGTTCTCAGGCTAGCTGAGGTCTTGTACAATCTTAAGGATTGGAGCCCAGAGTGAATGTTGCTAAAGACTGGTTCTGAGATCACTTATACAGCTGAGCTGATATTGACCTCCATGAGAACCAGGTGATCATTTAACCAGAGGTTTATTTTAATTGGTTTTGATTTGGATTTGCTAAGTAGTTTAATTGCTCCAAACCAGATAAGGGTGGACTTTCAAAATAAACAGAAATGTACACCTGCACACACACACACCATGGGAAAAAAGAAAAAGAAAAAAAAAATAAAATAAATAGGGATTTTATTTAGTCCCTACCCTCCCCATCACTGTTTTGATCACATAGCATTGCCCTTTGATGTGAAGGGCAGTGCTTGTCACTGGCCACTTGGGTGTTTTTTCCTATCTTCCTGGTGGTGGAAATTGAATAAAGATTCGTGCACTTTGGAAAAAAAAAGAAAAAAAAAAGGGTGGACTTTCAAAATAAACAGAAATGTACACCTGCACACACACACCATGGGTGCTGGGGAAAAATATAAGCACTACCGCTGTTAGGCGGTAGTGTGGGGATTAAAAGAATAAAGGAAATAAATAAATAAATAAATAAACAGGGGATTTAATTGAAAAAAGAAAAAATAAACAGGAAGTTAAAAGAAAAAAAAGAAAAAAAACTTTGGCCCCGCCCTTTGATGTGAAGGGCAGTGCTTGTCACTGGCCACTCGGGTGGTTTCCTATCTTCCTGATGGTGGAAAGAAAAAAAAAGAAAGGGTGGACTTTCAAAATAAACAGAAATGTACACCTGCACACACACACCATGGGTGCTGGGGAAAAATATAAGCACTACCGCTGTTAGGCGGTAGTGTGGGGGTTTTAAAAAAAATAGAAGTGTCGCAGTGCTTGTCACTGGCCACTTGGGTGTTTTCCCTTTTGAGAATTGGACAAAAAAGTAAATTATAACCAAAAAAAGAGCGGTATTTTTTGTCACTGGCTACTCCAGTGTTTCCTTTCTTCCTGGTGGTGGTGCAATATAAATAAAGATTTACACACTTATTGTTTTTCACTGTGTCCCACACCTGCACGCACACACACAACATGGGTGCTGGGGAAAAATATAAGCACTATCGTTGTCAGGCAGTAGGGTGGGGGAAGGAAAAAAAAATATATATCCAGGAGGTTTAGAGTCTCCTCAGTTTAGGGGACTGACTCTGTGCTGGCTGGTGTTAAAAAAAAAGGGTGGACTTTCAAAATAAACAGAAATGTACACCTGCACACACACACCATGGGTGCTGGGGAAAAATATAAGCACTACCACTGTTAGGCGGTAGTGTGGGGGTGGGGGAAAAAGAAACAGGAGTGTCAGACATAAAAAAAGAAAAAAAAAGGTGGACTTTCAAAATAAACAGAAATGTACACCTGCGCACACACACCATGGGTGCGGTGGAAAAAAATATGCACTACCGCTGTTAGGTGGTAGTGTGGGGGTAAAAAAAAGAAAAGAAAAAAAAATAAACAGGAGATAAGGCCACTGCTTGTAAAAAGAAAAAAAAGAAATGAAAAAAAAAGGGTGGACTTTCCTGGGTGTGCACTCTCCTGGAAATTGGCCTATGAGTTCCCTTACTCAATTTAGTTCCAGTGGAACTCTTTTGCTGTCTTCAGTCCGCATAGTGGTAGCACCTACAGTAGCATTAGAAATTGAAACCACATATGAATTCTCTTAGAGGTATTGGAAAATCTTCTGTAATAAGAACCCATTTGTGGACCAAAGGGTTACAACTGCTGGACAGGCAACAATGATGTCTGCTTGACAAGCAACAATAATGTCTGACAATCATGAGCTAACCCATAAAACAAACATTTTCCATATTACGTTTTTTTAATTCAGGAAGGATAGAAAACGGGAGAGTGAAATAACAGCAAGTAGCCTGCGTAAAGAATAAATAGTTGGAAATGTTTCAAAGTATCCTCCTCAGATTAGAAGGCAAAGTACGGAGGGCGGAGATGAAAATTGGAGGCCAATGTGTTTCCATTATAACAATATGGGACACATTTGTTCAGAATGTTGGAAGTTGTGTGGGATAACCCATGGGACTGATCAGAGTTCATAAGAATTAGTCTGAAAAATAAACTCAAAAGGAAAAAGCCACAGATCAAATTGTAACTCAAATACAATCAAGAGACTGGATTTAAACATGTACTGGATTAGTGGTGCTGGAAGAGCACAGCAGTTCAGGCAGCATCCAACGAGCAGCTGCTCGTTGGATGCTGCCTGAACTGCTGTGCTCTTCCAGCACTACTAATCCAGTATTTGCTTTCCAGCATCTGCAGTCATTGTTTTTACCTCATGGATTTAAACATGGTTGTGAGTGTAGAGGTACATAAGGTAGATGAGAGATATGAAGGGTTTTTGTCGAAAAGGAAGATAATCCCCTTTCCTTCAAAGGACGTACATAAGTCTCTAAGCAAAGTAAGGGATGCAAACTCACCAAATACTCAAATTCTCTTGCTGGGGGAAGGGTTTAGAGTATAGTGAAAGCCAAAATTTTGGTATGGGATAGTGTATATGGATTCCATTGCACAAAGTCCAATTGGAGTTTGATTTCTAGGCTCGACTAGTGGTAGTCAGGTTACTTAAGAAATTACCTGCAAACAGAGTTGATTTACTTCTGGGGAATGATTTAGTAGGAGTGAATGTTATAACTTCACCTATAATTATGGAAAGTCCAATTAAGGCGAAAGAAATCAAACAGTAGCAAGCACGTGGACTGCAGCAATTTAAGAAGGCAGTTCACCACCACCTTCTCAAGGAACAAGAACAGGCTCTGGGTATGTGTAGTGACCAGAGCAATAGCTAAACAAAATCTATCATCAGAGGCCAGAGTGATACCAAAAGCATTCAATAGGGTAGCTAAAATTCCATTTAGGAATGAGAATAGCATGTCTTCGTTAATTGAAGTCCATGAAGCAAAACTGAGTCAAATAGGTTAGTATTGACAGCGAGCACTGAAGCTGAAAGAATTCCAAAGCATTATTATATGAAATGGGGAGTCCTGATGAAGAAGTGGAGACATCATCACTGATGTCCAAGTTAAGGACAAAAGGTTGTCCATCAAATTTTTGGACAGACCAGATATTGCAACAAAATATTGTGAGTAGCACATCAAGCTCCTATGACAGGACACGCCAGAGTATGGAAAAGACAGGTATCATTAGACAGGCACCTTACATGCCAAGACTTAATAAAGTCATAGTAGTTCTATAAAACATTGTCAAACATCTCAGATGGTTGGAAAACATCAACATTTAACCAGGTCAGCAAAAATGATACCCAGTTTTGAAGAAACATTCAGTCGAGCACAGGTAGATTGTGTAGGACCATTACCGAAAATGAAAGCAAATTATCATTAAATTCTTAAAAGAATGGATATGACAATCCAATTCCCAGAAGCTATTCCTTGAATGATAATTATAGCTAGGATATTAATGGAAATGTTAACTTGGTTTTTTACTCATGGACTATCAATTGAGATACAGTCTGAGTAGGGTTCTAACTTTCTGTCTAAAGTTTTCCAAGAAATCATTAGCAGTTTGGATATAAAACATTTGAAGTCACTTGTGTATCACCACAGACTTAGGGAACATTGGAGAGGATCATCAGACTCTGAAAACTATGATTAAGGCCTACTCTTAGGAATACCCATGGGATTGGGACAAGGAATTAGTTTTTAAATTATTTGTCATAAGAGATTCCCCAAATGAACCTACTGGATTTAGTCTATTTGATTTATGTTCATTAGATTAGAGATCTATTAAAATTAATTTGGGAGCAGTTTATGAATCAAAAAGATGAATTCCCAATATTGGATTACATGTCCATGTTGCTAGAAAGACTCAGAGATGCATGAAATTTGGAACAAGAGCATTTAAACATTTCCCAAGTAAAAATGAAAGAACGGGCAAATAATCATTCAGCAACTTGAAAGTTTCAAGTAGGACGTGAAGTATTGGTATTGTTGCCTTTATAAGATGAACATCTGAAAAGAAGATTCAGTGGACCATATGAAGTAATGCGGAGGGTTAATAAGTGACCTCTCTGATTAATACTCTTGATCACAGGAAGCAGTTATATCCCTAAATGTAGTGGAAAGATATCAACATTAGGAAAAGAATAAGGAGGAACAAATGTGAAAGGTAGTGAGAGTTATGAATGTTGACAGATACAGTAAGAGTGGGTAGAAAGAGAGGTAAACAGTTTTCAAAATAAACATCCTTCAATTTGACGAGGTAACAGAAATACTGTGACAGTTAGACACTGTTTTAATATTGGGAGGAAGGACAGCAGAAGGATCTCCTAAGGCCACTTAGAAAGTATAAATTAATCTGTGGAATTACACCTGAGTGTACTACATCAGCTAACCATTATGTGGACGTAGGAAAGTCAGGACCAATAAAGCAGCATCCTAATTGGAAAGGTCAAGGTTTAATTGGAAACATCTCTGCAGGAAAACCTTCATTCTATTCAAGAGGGTGGATTTGAAGACTGGGGCCTGTACAATAGCAATTCCACATCTCCACTCTCCCTTAGGAGTCTGCCAAAGCAAGCTGCTTGTCTCGTGTTAAAAGGTGTCCTGCACGATATTCTAGCACTTCAGGGAAATTTGGCAGTCCACAGTAACTTTGAAACTTTGAAGGTTAACCAATAATGGAAAGATGAAGAGGAGGTGACTTGGGAATGCTCCCAACTTGCTGCCTATCATGAGGAACTGTACTATACAACACTCAGATAAAAGACACGGAACCTCAGTGACATGTAATGTTACTGCCCTGTATCACTGACCGCTGCTTCTATGAGGATGACCTGTAAAGTACAAACACTTTAGTGTAGTATTAGCCAAAGACAGCATCCATACAATCATATGGATATGTTAGCATTTACTAAGGAACAGAAAAGCTCAAGGAGTGCAGAATTAAACAGGTCTACATGTGCTGAGGACTGACCAAGTGCTGCTTGCCATCTGACTAACAGAAAATAACATAATGATAAAAAGTCCTAAGCTAGCTTATTTAGCCTGGATGCAGGTTTGTTAGGTTCTGTCTGGTTTCTCATGCTTGATAATATATTGTTCTATCAGGGTGTCTTAGATGTTCCTCCTGGTCAATGTCCTTATCCTCACCTTCATCTTTATCATCAGCGGATTGCTTTCTTTCTCTGCCCCACTTTCTCTGCATTTAGATCAAGCCCTTTTATTAACTCCAGTGGTGAAGGACATGTACCACAATAATCATAGAATCATAAAATTATAGGATCCCTAACAGTGCAGATAGAGGCCAGTTGGCCTATCGAGTTGCACCAACCCTCTGAAGAGCATCCCACCCTATCCCAGCAATTCTGCTATCCCATATTACTAATGGCTAATCCAGCTAGCCTGCACATCCCCTGGACACCAGGGGGAAATTTAGCATGGTCAATCCACCTAACCTGTACATTTTTGGAATCTGGGAACAAACCAGAGCATCTGGAGGAAACCCACACAGACACAGGGAGAAAGTGCAAACTCCATACAGTTTAGATTTTGAAAAGAGAAAGGTAGAATTTGTTTGGCGGGGATGCCCACACCCATGTGAAACTTGAGAACAGATGACCTTTACATGTTAATTGAGGATAACTGGGTGAGAACTTAACTGGGGCATATATGCAGGGAACAAGTAATCAATGGGGTTTGAGCTGATGGTGTATGAGTTGAGATGAAACCCTGACCAGAAACAGAAAACATATGCCCAGATGCTGTCTAACCAATATTTTAACATCTGGTATTTAATAAGTAGGTACTCATTGAGACAAGAAAATGAAAAGTGCTTTTATACTTTCATAAAGTTTGGTCTAGTCTGGTCTGGTTTAGAGAATTATTTTATTAGGAAAGCTGGAAAAGATTTCTTTGGAACAGAGGAGGGTGAGGGGAGACTTAATTGATGTGAAAAACATTGGGATGTCTGGATGGAGTGGATAGGAGAACGCTAATCCTTTTGGTTAATGGTCATTAACCAAGTAGCATAGATTTAATCTAGATTATTGGAGCTTTAGAAGGGATTGGAAGGAAAATCTCTTCAACAAGAAGGTGATGTCTGAAAAGATGGTAGACGTAGTGACACTCATAACATTTACAAAGTATTTGGAAATATAGTAGAAGAACTGTAACCCATGAGACTGGGAGCTGGAAAATGGAATTAAATTGAATGATTATTTATCGGCTGGTGTGAACAAGAGATGTCAAATGGGCTCCTTCTCGATTACATTTCAATATAAAAACTGTCATTAAAGAAGTAAAGAGTAACTAGGTAAACAATAGAAGTAGTAAAAAGCTTTAAGGAATTCCTGATGCTAACAAGGAGAAACTTCAGGATCTATCCAAAAGATTAACTGAGATAGCCTACCTCATCCAATAACTAATTTGTAATCTTTGAACAAGTCTTGACTAGTTCGGGAAATGATCTTAAAATATAACCCAATTGCTCAGCTAGGTTATTCAGAGTCCAACAATACTTTGAACAATATTCTGCTCTGAATTCAAAATTGAACAAAATGGAAACACTCACCAGGTCGAGTCGCAGGCATGAAGAGAAAAACTATCAATGAGACTTCATCAGATTCAGAAGATGTTGAAATATAGTGGCAGGAAAAAGCAACGAGGAAGTCGTCAAAAGTGGAAGATACTTGATAGTGTGTTAAGCAAGAATAATTAAATAAGAATTCAGAAGTTGAGAAAAAGAGCATCCTTGCAGGGAGAAGGCATTCTTGCTGAAGATGTGGGTGTGGAGGTAAAGAGAGAAGGCCTTTTACTGTGCCTTCTCCCTCAGTCACAACTTCCAGCACAAAAAGTTTCCAGATGTTTTTGTGTCTGGCATTCACATTATTTTTTTAATACAATTTTGATTTAATTAAATTGCAGAAGGGCCTGGATTCTGCTCTGTTCCTAACTTCTTACAAAGAGATCAGAAATGTAGCAACAGGGTCAGTGGGTGAGTTATCAATTACCAATTATACAAACGATCCATTAAACCTCTTAATATTTAGAGTGTATGATTGAACACTGTTCATGCCTGACTTATTAGCATTTTAACTACATATTGACTTTGAATTAAAACAAAAAATAACATGTCAGTTAGGATCTAACTGAATGGTGGAACAGGTTCGAGAGGTTGATAAGCTTACTAATGTTTCTGTGTTGCTTCCTATGTTGTATACAATGTATGATGTTTTTAAAATTATGAGCTTTTTTTGTCCAAAGCCTCCCTTTGGAGAGTAGCAAGACTTCCTCCCTTGAAGTAATTAACTGATGTTTACAGTGTTATTGTCATATAGGTGACTCTAAAGTTTATTCCTGTTAATTGAAAGGATGCCAAAACTTTATAAAACATGATTTGGTCTCAGCTGGAGGAAGTATTATGTTCTATTCTGGCACAGTGCTTTAGGGAGAATATCAAGACATTGTAAAATGCTCATGTGAAATTTAGGAGAATGAATAGTGTTGATTTATTTAAATCAGACACATTTTGAAGGTTCAATTTCAAGCATTTCCCTTCAGACCCTTTCTACTCCCTCACAGAACCATGAATAGGGTCTTCATGTCCTCCATTTCCACTATAGCAGTGTGTAAATTCAATGGAATATACTCTTCTATTTCTGCCACCTTAATATTGCTTTGCCTCCCTCCCATTCCTTTCAGAATTCAAAAGGAACCATTCCTGCCTCAATACCCTTGTCTAGTCCCCAGGCAACTTCAACAAACTTTCCTTTTCCTATGGCACCTTTCCAATGCTAGAAGAGTTGGTACCCTCAGTACTTGGATTCAAAATAATTGGCAAAAGACCCAGAGGTGAGATGAAGATTTTTTTTTGACAGCAAGTTGTCGTGAGGTGAAATTTAATTCTCAAAAGGCTGAAGGGAGCAGATTGAATATTAACTGTCAAAAGTGAATTGGATAAATATTCAAGTGGAGAGAAATTACAGGGTTTGGAGAGAATGGGATTAATTATTTCTGCCATGAGCTAGTGATGCTATTTTACAGATGGAATTGTACTGGACAGCAAAGAAGGTTACCTCAGAATACAATGGGATCTTGATCAGATGGGCCAATGGGCTGGGAAGTAGCAGATGGAGTTTAAATTAGAGAAATGTGAGAAGCTGCATTTTGGAAAGGCAAATCAGGGCTGGATTTATACACGTAATGGTAAGATCCCGGGCAGTGTTGGTGAACAAAGAGACCTCTGAGTGCAGGTTCATAGTTCCTTGAAAGTGAAGTCACAGGTAGATAGGATAGTGAAGGCGGCATATTGGTCAGTGCATTGAGTTTCGGAATTGGGAGGTCATATCGCGACTGTACAGGACATTGGTTAGGCCACTTTTGGAACTGTGTGCAAATCTGGTCTCCTTGCTATAGGAATAATGTTGTGAACTTGAAAGAGTTCAGGAAAGACTTACAACGATGTTGCTAGGTTTGGAGGTTTTGAGCGATATGGAGAAGCTGAATACGCTGGGGCTATTTTCCCCAGAGTATCGGAGGCTGAGGGGTGACCTTTTAGAGGTTTATAAAATCATGAGGGGCATGGATAGGGTAAATAGACAAGGTCTTTTCCCTGGGGTGGGGGAGACCAAACTGTTTATGTTTTGGGTGAGAGGGGAAAGATATAAAAGAGGCTCAAGGGGCAACTTCTTCATGCAGAGAGTGGCGGGTGTATGGAATGAGCTGCCAGAGGAAGTGGTGGAGACTGGTACTATTTCAACATTTAACATGGGCATATGAATAAGAAAGGTTTAGAGGGATATGGGCCACATACTGGCAAATGGGACTAAATTAATTTAGGATATCTGGTCGATATGGACGGGTTGGACCAAAGGGTCTGTTTCTAACACAGTTGCCCATGTCTTGAAAATAGGTATTTTGTCTTGGGACTTGTCAGTTTCACTGACTCCTTCATGACCATCTTAGAAAAGGCAAGAAATACTCAAGAAGGTCTGGCTTCATCTATGTTTCAGATCAATCATCTTTCATAGAACACAGAACATTACAGCGCAGTACAGGTCCTTCAGCCCTCGATGTTGTGCCAACCTGTGGAACCAATCTAAGCCCATCTAACCTACACAATTCCATTATCATCCATATGTTTATCCAATGACCATTTCAATGCTGTTAAAGTTGGTGAGTCTACTAGTGTTGCAGGCAGGGCATTGCACGCCCCTACTACTCTCTGAGTAAAGAAACTACCTCTGACATCTGTCCTATATCTTTCACCCCTCAATTTAAAGCTATGTCCCCTCATGTTAGCCATCACTATCCGACGAAAAGGCTATAACTATCCACCCTATCTAATCCTCTGATTATCTTGTGTGTCTGAATTAGGTCACCTCTCAACCTACTTCTCTCGAACAAAAATAGCCTCAAGTCTCTCAGTTTTTCCTCATAAGACCTTCCCTCCATACCAGGCAACATCCTAGTAAATCTCCTGTGAACCCTTTCCAAAGCTTCCGCATCCTTTCTATAATGCGGTATGCAATACACCAAGTGTGGCTGCACCAGAGCTTTGTACAGCTGCAACATGACCTCATGGCTCCGAAACTCAATCCCTCTACCAATAAAAGTTAACACACTGTATGCCTTCTTAACAAACTTATCAACCTGGGTGGCAACTTTCAGGGATCTATGGACACAGAGATCTCTCTGCTCATCTACACTACCAAGAATCTTACCATTAGCCCAGTACTCTGCATTCCTGTTGTTCCTTCCAAAGTGAAACAATACACACTTTTCTGCACTAAACTCCATTTGCCACCTCTCAGTCTAGCTCTGCAGCTTATCTATGTCCCTCTGTAATTTATAACAGCCTTCGGCACAATCCAGAGCTCCACTGATCCCACTGTCATCCACAAATTTACTATCCCATCCTTCCAAGCCCTCATCCAGGTTGTTTTAAAAAATGATAAACAGCAGTGGCCCCAAAACAAATTCTTGTGGTGCACCACTCATAACTGAACTCCAGGATGAAGATTTCCCATCAACCACCATCCTTTGACTTCTTTCAGCTAGCCAATTTCTGATCCAAACCACTAAATCACCCTCAATCCCATGCCTCCGTATTTTGTACAATGGCCTACTGTGGGAACCTTATTAGACTTTCATTAGACTTACAGGCTGACTGGTATATGGTAGTCTTGCTGCAAATTATGACTTATACTCCAGGGCTAATCAAGCAGTTCAATACGGTTGCAAACCTGCATCAACTCATTATGTGGAAAATTACCCTGGTATGTCCTGCATATGCCAAACTCAACCTGGCAAACTGCTGCTCCATCAGTTAACACTTGATCATCAACAAAATGATGGAAGGTGTCATCAATAGTACTATCAAGCAACTCAGCAATAGCTTGTTCATTGATTCACTGTTTGAGTTCCACCACAGCCACTCAGCTCCTGACCTCATTACAGGTTTGTTCCAAACATGGACAAGACACCTGAACTCCAGAGGGGAGGGTCAAGGTGACTAACCTTGATATCAAAGCAGCTTTTGAACAAATGTGGAATCAAGGAACCCTAACAAAACTGAAATCAATTGTAATTGGAGAAATTACTGGTTGTGGTCACAGTAACCATAAATCAAGATGGTTGTGCTTGGTGGTCAATCATCTCAACTGGAGAACATCACTGCAGGAGATCCTAAGGGTAGACACAAACATGTCCAGCTGCTTCATGAATTAACTCTGTTCCATCATAAGGTCAGAAGTGAGAATGTGCAATCATCAGTAAACAATCTACAGCTATATTCAAGACTTCTCAGAGAGTAAAGCAGTCTATGTCCATGCACAAAAGATCTGGACAACATTTCAACTTCCTGATGAAGGGCTTTTGCCTGAAATATTGATTCTCCTGTTCCTCAGATACTGCCTGACCTGCTGTGCTTTTCCAGCACCACACTCTCGACTCTAATCTCCAGCATCCACAGTCCTCACTTTCACCTAGTTGATTTTAACATTTAGACTTGGGCTGACAAGTAGAAAGTTACTCTCACCTAACAGGTGCCAGGCAGTGACCATCTCCAAAAAGAGAGAATCTAACCATTACTCCTTCACTAAATCTCCCTGTATCAACATTCTGGGGCTTACTATTACCAGGAATGGAACTGAACTAGTTTTATAAACACTGGCTACAAGTGCAGTGGAATTCAGTGGTGAATAACTCACCTCCTGTCTCCCCACTGCCTATCCACCAGGTACAAGGTACAAACCAGGAATTTGATGAAATGCTCCCTGCTTGATTGGCTGGGTGCTGCTCCAACAACATTCAAGACTCTTGGCACCAGCAAGGACACATCAGCCTTTTCGATTGGCATTCACTCCCTTCAACAATCACTTTCTTAGTCGCTGTTGCACAGTGACAGCAATATGTACCATCTTCAAGACAGATGGCAACATCTTCAGCAGTACCTTTTAAATCCAATACCTCCATCATCTAGAACAACAAGGGTAGTGGATGCATGGGAATATGACTACCTGTAAGATCCGCTTCAAGTCATACACTTTTGTGATTCCTTCACTGTCATTTGGTCAAAGTTCTGAAACTCCCTTCATAACAGTGCTGGGTGTACATATACCCAAGACTGCAGCAGTTCAAAAGCCATCTCTACTTTCAACACAACTTCTCCAGGGCAAATAGGGATGCTGACCTATTCAGAGTCACCCGCATCCCATGCTCAAATGGAAAGGGGCTATTTGGTGATGACAACTTTGGGCTAGGTTTGATGTTTTTTTCAAGTTAGGATATTCCGTCATCTCTCAGCTTCCTTGAAATATAAAGGATACAGTTGTATAAAGCTCCAGTTAGACTACATCTGGCAGACTTCATTCAGTTTGGAGCATCCTAACTCATGAAAAATATATTGGTTGAGAGAGGGAAGGACAATGTGTAGTGCAGAGCCAATGGAACAATAAGAAAGCTACAATGGTTAAATTATAAGGTCAAGTTGCACAGCCATAGGAGCATGAGAACATCGAGACAGGAGTATGCCATTCAGTTTTCTTTTACTCATTCATGAGATGAGGGCATTGCTAGATAACCAGCATTTATTGCCCATCACTAATTGCACAGAGGGCAATTAAGAGTCAACCACATTGTTGTGGGTCTGGAATTACATGTAGGCCAGACTAGGTAAGGACAGCAGTTCTCTAAAGGATGTTAGTGAACCAGATGGATTTTTCCGACTATCAACATTGGATTTCTGGTCATCACAGCCTCTTGATTCCGGATATATTTATTGAATTCAAATTCCACCATCTGTCGTCGCAGCATTTGAACCCAGGTCCCCAGAACATTACCCTGACCTCTGGGTTAAGAGTCCAGCGATAAAATCACTAGGCTATTGCCTCATCAATCTGCTTTACTGTTTAACATATTCATGGCCAATCTAACATTTCAATGCATTTTACCCACACCATTCTAAAAGCCATTGATTGTCAAATTTATCAATCTCTGCTTTAAATCTACTCAAAGACCCTGGAGTACAAAATCCCAAAGATTAACCACCCTCTGAATAAAAATATTTCTCTATATCTTGATCCAAAATGGCATCCCTCTTAAACTGTGCCTCTGGTTCTTGAATCCGCAAACCAGCAAATCATCTTGCCTGCATCTACCCCCTCTATCAATTCTCATTCTTCTGAGCTCTAGAAAATATGGGTCCAGTTTGTCCAACATATTCATAGATCAAACCCATCATCACAGGAACAAGTCTGATGAATCTTCATTGTACACTCTTCATGGTACTCCTTCTATGACAACAATAGGTAAGGAGGTAAGGAGACCTAAACAGCACAAAGTACATCAGGTGTAGTCTAACCTAGGTCATATAAAATGAAGTAAGACTTCTCTACTCCTGTGCTCAACTGCTCTTGGGATAAAGACTAACATTACATTTGCCTATCTGATTTGTTGCACCTGTGTATTCGCCTTGAATGACTTATTGACAATGATTCCCAAATCCCTTTGCAAATCTAAACTTTACAGCTTCTCATCATTTAAGACATATTCTGCACAGCATTTCCTCCCATCATAGATAACCTCACATTTTTTCCACATTATATTCCATCTCCCATATTTTGCTCCATTACTAAGCCTGTCTAAATCCTTTTTAAAATGTCTTATATCTTCCTCACTGCACACATTCCTACTTAGCTTTGTATCATCTACACACTGGGAAATATTACATTTGGTCCCATTGTTCAAATTGTTGACATAGATATATGTATATATATATATATTGCAAATACCTGGGGTGCAAGTAGTGATCCTTGTAGTACTCCACTAGTCACAGTCTGCTATTGCGAGAATGGCCTAGTTATTCCTACTTTTGTTCTATCAGTTCACCAAACCTTAATCCAGTACATTGCCTCCTCTGTCATGTGCTCTAACTTTGCCAACCAACCACCTATGGGAGATCTTACAAAAGCTTTCTCCATTCATTGACTCCCCTTTATCAATTTTGTTGGTAATATCTTCAAAGAGGCCAAATTTGATTATTCATTCACAAATCCATTCTGATTTTGTCCAATTAGATCACACGCTTTATGATCGGGTCTATCAATTTTCCTTAATATGATGGAAAGCTGATGAGTCTATAGTTATAATGTCAGAAATGCAGCAGCCAATTTGCAGCACAAGACCCCACAAACAACAATGAGATAATGACCAATTAACAGAATGTCTTAGCGATGTTTGAGAAATATTCACCAGGGCATGGGGTTAACTCCTCTGTTCTTTATAATAATGGCAGGTCAGATCTGAAAGGCAGCACTTCTCACAATGTATCATTCCCTCTACACTGCTCTGAAACACTTGATCGGTACTCTATCCACAAACATCCACTCCCTCCACCACCAACACTTAGTGGTGTGTCCAATCTACAAGATACATGACTCAAAATTCACCAACGATGCTCAGACCTTCCCAATCCATGACTACCATCATCTAGAAGTACAAGGGCAGCAGATAAATGGGAACACTACCACCTTCAAGTTCCCCTCCAAGATACTCACCATCCTGATGTCAAAATATATTGCTATTCCTTCACTGTTGCTGGATCAAAATCCTTGAATTCTTTCCCTAATGGCATTGTTGGTCAACCTACAGCAGATGGGACTGGAGTAGTTCAAGAAGGCAGTCCACCATCATCTTCTCAAGGGCAACTAGGGACAGGCAATTAATGCTGGCCAGCAGTGATACCCACACCCCACAAATAAAAAGAAAATCTTAGAATGTGAAGTTACAACTTTCTGACAGAAACCTGAGTTCATTCAATCATAAATGAGAGTAGAAGTAGTTCATCTGGCACACTGAACTGGCTCTACCATTCAATAAGATAATGGCTGATATAAAAATTTGAGTCTTTAGTCTACAAAGGGATACAGATGGCTCAAGTCAATGGACAGAAGCTTTTCAATTAGAGTATAATGTGGTGGTTATGAGTATGTGGTATAATGTGGTGATATGAGGTAATTCACTTTGGCTGAAAAAAAAATGGAAAAGCAGAACAGCATTTTGATGGAGGAAGACTGCAAAATGCTGCATTACAGAAACATCAAGCTATCCTTACGCATGAATCACAAAAAAACACACAGGTAGAATAAATAATTAGACAGGTCAATAGAACATTTGTCTTTTCTGCAAAGGGGATGAGTGTAGAAGTTAGGACAGCTTGCTACAACAAGTCTTGTTCATGATTTCGGTGGGACCACGCCTGGAGTTCTGCAAATTGCATTGATCTCCTTACTGCGAGAGGAAGTCATTCCAAGAAAGTTCACTAGACTGATTTCTGGGATGAAAGTGTTGTCTTATGAGGAAAGATTGAACATATGGGTCTATACTTATTAAAGTATAGAAGAATCAAAAGTAAAACCAAGGGATGGGGGTGTGAAGTAAGATTCTGAGTAGGTCTTGACAAGAAAATCATGAGATTATCTTTCTCCTTGTGTGGGAATCTCAAACTGGAGGCATAGTTTCACAGTGATGGATCTCCTACTGAGATGAGAAAGATTGTTTTATTTTAGGGGGACCATTATAGTTGGAAGTCTCTTCTCCAGAGATTTGGAGGTGCCGATGTTGGACTGGGGTGGACAAAGTTAAAAATCACACAATAACAGGTTATAGTTCTATTGGACTATAACCTGGTGTTGTGTGATTTTTAGCTTCTCCAGAGAGCAATGGAGACTGGATCATTGAATGTACTCAGGGCTGTGTTAGACAGATTCTTGATCAACAAAGTTGCCCAGGGTTATGGGGAAAGGTAAGTAAGTCAAATGTTAGCACTAAAACTATTTCCAGTTGTAGGAGCCCAGAACAAGGGGACTTAACCTTAAAGTTAGTTGTGGCGCTAAGAAGCACTTCTTCATAAAATGGAAATTAACAATTTCCTCAAGCTGTTGAGCTAAGATTAATTGAACAATGTTAGGTAAGGTCTTCAAGAACTATGAAACTAATTGAATTGAATTGAATTGAATTTATTGTCATGTGTACCAAGGCACAGTGAAAAGTTTTGTCTTGCAAGCAATATAGACAGATTACAGAGTTAAGTAGCATAGATAGTACATAATAGGTAAACAGCAGCAAAGACAAAAACACAGGTACAGGTGAATGTTAAGAGTTTGTGAGTCCATTCAATATTCTAACAACAATAGGGTAGAAACTGGTTTGAACCAGCTGGTGCGTGTTCAGGCTTCTGTACCTTCTCCCCGATGGTAGAGGTTGTAGAAAAACATTGCGAGGGTGGGATGGATCTTTGAGAATGATAGCAGCCTTTCCTTGACAGTGGGCCTGGTAGATGGATTCTATAGATGGGAGGTTGGCCCTTGTGATTGTCCAGGCCGAGTTCACCACTCTCTATAACCGTCTCCGATCTTGAATGTTACAGTTGTCACACCAGGTAGTGATACATCCAGACAGAATGCTATCGATGGCACACCTATAAATGTTGGCAATGGGTATTCGCCATCGTGTCAAATTTCCTCGGCTGTCTGAGGAAGAAGGGACATTGTTGGGCCTTTGTAACCGGTGATTCCACATGAAGAGTCTAAGCAAGCTTGTTGCGGATGACCACTCCCAGGAGCTTGACATTCTCCACTCATTCCACCTCTGTGCTGTTAATGCGTTGGGGGCATAAGTAACATCCTGCCAAAAGTCAATAATGAGTTCCTTGGTTTTGCCGGCATTGAGAGCTCGGTTGTTCTCAGTGCACCATTTTTCCAGGTCTTCCACTTTCCATCTGTAGTCTGTTTTGTCGCCATCTGAGATTCAACCGACAATGGTGGTGTCATCAGTGAACTTGTAAATGGCATTAATCTGGTATTTGGTGACGCAGTCATGGGTATACAGTGAGTACAGTGGGGAGCTGAGTATGCACCACTGGGGGGCTCCAGTGTTGAGTGTTAATGAGGATGAAATGTTGTCCCCAATCTTCACTGATTGTGGCCTGTGGGTCAGGAAACTGAGGATCCAGTTGCAGAGAGTGGGGCTTAATCCAAGATCACTAAGTTTAGCAATCAGTCTTGAGGGGATAATCGTGTTGAAGGCTGAACTGTAGTCAATGAGTAGGATTCTAACATAGCTGTTCTTGGTGTCAAGATGTTCTAGGGAGGAGTGAAGGGCAAGTGATATGGCATCTGATATGGATATGTTGGTCCGACAGGCAAATTGGAGTGGGTCAAGAGTAGTGAGAGGCTGGAGTTGATTAATGCCATGACCAGCCTTTCAAAGTACTTCACGACCACCGAAGTTAGGGCCACTGGGTGGTAGTCATTGAGACTTGCTGCATGAGCCTTCTTAGGCACAGGGATGATGTTGGCCCTCTTGAAACAGGCAGGGACAGTGGCCTGCTGCAGGGAGAGGTTGAAGATGTCCGAAAAGACCTCCGCCAGTTGATCTGCATATGCTCTGAGTGCATGGCCTGGCACTCTGTCTGGTCCCATTGCTTTCATAAACTAAAGTTTGTAGATGGGAATGCAATACAGATAAGTGATGATTGGAGTAAACTAATGAACAGTTTGAAGAGGCTGAATGGCCATTCCTTACTATTCAGGTTAAGGCATGTAACTTGCCACTTGGTTGAGGTTGGTATCCATAAAATCCATAACCAAAACTTTTGAAATGGAAATAAAATCCCAGGAAATTGGACGGGGTGGGGTGGCGTGGGGTGTGGGATTCAGTTGGGTTACCACCCTACACCCTTAGCATTTGACTTAAGCGGTAGGTTCCTGGCCAAACCTGCATTCTCCCTTCTGAATTCCAACAGGGGGAGACAACCATGCTCAGCGGCCACTCAGATCAGAATTAAGGAGGCAAAGTGAGTTGATCATGACAGACGGAAATACGACATCACCAACGCCCAAAGCCGGTAAAAAGGGGTTGAGATGCATCCGCTAAAGCCGCTTGCATTTATCTGCAACCTCATAGCGGGAGCTTTCTAATCTATGCCTGAGCCGTGTTATCGGATACTGTGGGAGCT
This sequence comes from Chiloscyllium punctatum, assembly GCF_047496795.1. NCBI lineage: Eukaryota > Metazoa > Chordata > Chondrichthyes > Orectolobiformes > Hemiscylliidae > Chiloscyllium > Chiloscyllium punctatum. The sequence goes on from NC_092764.1 coordinate 22,191,501, forward strand.
GCAGTAAAACGCCAGCAGCAGCAGCGTTCCTGCGAACTACAGCCTTTTTATTATCCTTGCTTTTGCTCTTCTCTTAGTCCATTGATAGTCGGATCAGGGATTTGTTGTACAGAAGTTCGCCAGCTGACTCACCTATCGCTCAAATGGCTACGAAGATAGATAAAGATGCGTGCAGAGAGTCTTATAACCTCGTCCGGGATGATAACAACGATGTCAATTGGTTCGTTTTAACCCAAATCTGCCTCACTGACCTGTAATTATGCAAACTTCATCTTTTTAAAAAAAAATCTAACTGTGTGCATGTGTATCTCTTCCTTTGCAGGGTTATTTTTAAATACGCTGGACACCTTATTGTTCCCGATTCACAAGGCACAAATTACGAGGACTTTAAACTTCATTGCACAAGTAAGATTTAGGGCTTTTTTTTAAAAAAAGAAGCCAGATGTAAACGCCATTTGTTCTCGATTTATTCTTGTTTGGTGTGTGCAGCATCCATCTCGTGGAAGGAAGGAGATAGCTCGCCTGCCTCCGAAAACACTGCAATGTGAGAGATCACTTCGTTATGTGATGCTTTGTAGTCGCAAAGAAAAGAGGGTATAATCTCAGGTTAGCCTGCATCTGGAGAACTGTAGTCCCAACAGAAATGATCATTTCTAATCCACGTCCCCCACCAATGTGCCGATGGTTCAGCTTTTCCGCACTATGTATCCAACGCCAGGTTAACCATTAACCAGGCTGGGCTGGACTGGACTGTCCTCCGGTTTAACATCTCAATGGAAGGGGTGCGCATGTTTCTTAAACCAGGGAGAAAATTAATTGACTAATCTAAAACAACGTTTTAAACAACAGCATTTTAAAAATACCTGAATGATCATTCACTATGCAATATGTGTAATAAACACTGTGTTTTAAAGGGGGCGTTTGAAAAATCATTTATTTAAATACTAAATATTCATCGCTTTTTACTAATTCTTAGAGTAGCCCACTGCTACGACGACAGCCGACTAAAGCTGTTTTTTTAACCTCAGGAAGAAATGTGCGTTAAATTAGCCCCCAGATATGTTTTGTTACCAGTTTAAAGTTTGCGATTAAATTGTAACTTTTTCTTTTAAAAAGGTGTGGCTCTCTACTGGGGAACTGTTCAGCGCCTGCTTTTGGTTCCTTGTTCCTCTAAGCGCTGAAATCAGCTGATCTCCCTCAAATATTTAATTTTTTTTGACTTGAGACATTTTAAAAACCAATTAATTTTTATGGTCCGAATTCCGAAGATTGGAATTTTGTGTTGTAATGCTTTAATTGACCATAAGTGTAAAATAGTTTAGCTGCATTGAACTGCAAACGTTAATCAGGATTTAACTGTTGGGCAACTTCAATTATCTTAGGAAGGAACCATTTTGTTAAAAGAAAATTTGCATTTGAAACTAAGTGATTTGATGTTTGCAAACGTTTACTATTTTAATTTCCATTTTGATCCATTTTCACTTTTTAAAAGATCTATGAAGAGTAGATTTAAGATCATTTTCTATTACTATTGGATAGTTTGAGTTGATTCCAAAGATAGTTGAGATTTTGCTGCTTTTTTTTGTGCTGACCTTCATGTACCCATCACAAATGGGTGTGGGGAGATAGGACTCTGAGCAAGACATGAGTCAGAAGTTGGAGCCCAGTTTCTTTTCCCTTTTGGGGATTGGTACAAATGCTTAATGTCTTGTCATCCTATAAGCATTGCATGTTGGCACACATTCTGCAACGCCTTCAAGAAGTAGCTGTGACAAGTTATCCCTTCACTTTTAAAGACTTCTGCCTTTATCTTGTTATGTGCTTTAAATCTTTTGGTCATTAATGAAAGAATAAGTGTAGAAACAGCTAATGATTTATTAGCAAATACATTCTGCCTCTTTTTTTTTAATTTAAAAAAAATATGCAGCACCTAAAACTCTAAGATAAACTAGAAGCATTCAACATCAATAGAGAGAACAGCCTTGCTGATGCTGAATGATAAGTAATTATACTCCAAATGGAGGTCCTTCTAATTTACTGCCATTCTGCAGGTGACTGTATTTTGTTCGGGTTTCATCGAATCATCACTGGGGATGCCATGAGCAAACGTGCCAAGTTTGCTCTTATCACCTGGATTGGGGATGGTGTTGCTGTGCTGCAGAGAGCCAAAGTCAGCACTGATAAGAGTTTGGTGAAGGAAGTAGTACAGGTATGTCATTAGCATTGGTTGATTTTTCTTTTCAATCTTCTTAAATCCTTTTCAATAGGCTTCTTTGCTGTCCAGTACAACTGCAAGTTAACCACTTATGATGTTTGAACTAATGAAATATGGAGAAGGTATAGAAAATCTGGTATAGATTTGTAGGATGCCTTTGTTGTGCAAAAAAAAATTTGACTGTGCCCTAACATCTGTAGATGCCAAGAGAAGCTTAATTCTTCTGTAGTTGCATTAGGAATGACCCAGTAGAACATAAGGGCTTTTCAATTGCAGCTACATTTCACTCGTCCAAGCTATGTCTTCCTATGTTTCGTGATGACTCATTGAGCTGTGTGTGTGTGTGTGTGTGTATGTATTCTGCTCTTTTTTTTCTAATATCTAACTGGTGTGCAGAATGACCATTAACCAGTTGAACACTTTAATAGTTTGTTAATCTTATTAATTCTAACCAACCAGTTTGCTTTGTTACTTCAAATAAAAGTTGCTATTCAGTAAGCTATTAATATAAATATAGGCAGGGGTGGTGTTTCTCTTGAGGAGAAACTAATACAATACTGTACTGCCTGCCTTTGAAAAATCCTAGCTTAAAATATTAAATCTGCATAAAAGCTTTAGGGCTACAGACCCTGTATTGAAATTTTTAAAAGCATTTTACAATGTGGCTTGTTCTATCAGTGATAGATTTGTTATGATTTAGACTTTCTCCCAACACCAGTAGTATCCACAGAAGAAAGGCAGTTTCCATTAGCAGACAGTCTCTAATGAATCACAACCTGCTCTCCCAAACATCTTTTGTGTGAGATAGCATGCCACGGGAGTAATAATTAACTTTAATTGTAATGTAACCCACTAGGGATTAAATAGAATGTTTATCATGTGGACTACTATATTTGTCTTCACAATTTATTTTTTACAAGTTACATGAATATTTGGAAGCAAGACATATCAAGTAAATAGTAAAAGTGATTTGACCAGTTTTTAATATATATTTACATATATTATTTCTTGCACCATCTAATTATATTAAAAATAACTTGCGGCAATTCTTTAATGGACTTCTGTGCATTAATACACGAGTAATTAATTTGCTCTTTCATATAAGCTCAAAATTTTTAGTGCCTCCTGTTCCACGAATTGGCCACACAGAGGCTAAGTAGGCAGTTTATGGTTAAGCCCAAGAAGGCTCTGAAAAAGTTGTTTAATTTTTACTAGAATTTTGTGCACTTATGTAAATATAAAATGGTAAATAACATTGGTAGCCTACAGCTACACAACAACATGGGAATATGATGTCATGGTGTTTAGAGATTTAGTTCGAAAGGATGTGACCTTTGTTACTAAATATTCCTTGAGTAAAAAGTGATCAGAAAAAATCTGGAGTGAGAAGGAGAGGTGACTATTGATTTTAAGAATAATATTAGTACTGGAGAATGTGGATGCCCTGGAGAGACCAAAGAGAAACCATTTTGTTAAAGTTCATAAACAGTGGAGGTACCAGTATACTAAGTATGCTATTTAGATCAACAAGGAGGGAAGACGTGGAGGGGCAAAAGAAAGGAGTCTTTTTTCCATTTGCCAAATGTCTGCTGGGAAAACCAAAAAAAAAGACAGACTGGGAAAAGAGATATGAAGTATTAGTGAGTTTTGAGAAGATTTGTAGCTCAGATTGAGGTTCAGGATGTAGGTTTGCTCACTGAATTGGAAGGTTTGTTTTCAGGCGTTTCATCACCATACTAGGTAACATCATCAGTGAGCCTCTGGATGAAGCACGGATGGCATGGCCTGCTTTCTGTTTGTGTTTCGGTTCCCTAAATAGAAAGCGGGCCATGCTACCAGTGCTTCATCTGGAGGCTCACTGATAATGTTACCTAGTATGGTGACGAAATGTCTGAAAACAAGCCCTCCAGCTCAGCGAGCAAACCTACATTCAGAATTATGAAATATGCTTGAGCACATTTTCTTGCTTGGTACATGTGTCCTACCCAGGAAAAGGTGATAGTTGTATCATCTGGTTCTGATGAGTGAGGTAATTAGTGTCAGTAGGGGGAGCATTTAGAGGACCGTGATCACAATACCAAAATTTTTAAGTTGGCTTTAGAAAAGATGAGCAATCAAGTGAAAAATCTTAATCGGAAGTGTGCCCATTTTTGTGGGTTGAGAACAGGTCTGTCCTGCGTAAACTCAATATCAAAGATTGGCAGGTGAAACTGTATAACAAAATAATGGCTACAAGAGGAGAAGATTCAGCTATAGTGATAATACATTTCAATGAAGTGACCGGGAGAAAGTATGGCAACTAAAGCCAGAATTATTTGGATATTGAGAGAGAAGCTGAAACAGACAAAAGGTGTGCATGTCATGTCAAATTGGTGAGTGTGTGAAAAACAGGCTGAGTATAAAAAGCTAGTCATGAAGTTGAAAAAGAAATGAGTCAAGTCAGACATGAGAAGATACTGGAAGTTATTACCCACTAATATCCAAAACCTGATGATAGGTATTTAAAAAAGAGTGAGGCTGATTTTAGTGACTGAAAGATGTGGGGTCAGAGAGCATGTCTGAGGTGCTAAATGAATAATTGGTATACATCTTTACCAAGAAAAATGCCACGACATTGTCAAAATCATAATGAAAGAGGAATTAACTGAGACATAGGATAGACTAAAAATTGAGAAGACATTCTTAGAAAGGCAGCTGGTATTTAGACATGAATCAGTTGGACTGGATGGGATGCGTTCCAAGAATCCTGACTAGAGTAAAAGTTGAAGTTTTTTTGAGGTACTGGCCATAACCTTCAGTGCTGCTTGGTTACATAGAATGGCTGGAAAATAACCAATGTTAGATCCTTCAAAAAAGAGTGAAGGAGTAAACACAGCAACTGCAGTAACCTCCTGTGGTTGACTAACCTTTTCTGAAAGGATATGATTAGTTGAGGGAAACCAGCACAGCCTTGTTAAAGGGTGCATCATTTTTTAAAAACTTGATATCTGTTTTGAGACAGCAAATGGTCAATTACACAGTTGACATTTTTCTCCCATCCCTTCCTTGACCTCTGTTCCCATTTCTGGGAAGTCACTTAGAACCTTAAGAGTCCCTACAGTGTGAAGCATGCCATTCAGCCCATCAAGTCCACCCTGACCCTCCGAAGAGCATCCCACCCAGACCTAACTCCCTGCTACCCTACAATCCTAAATTTCCCATGACTAACTCACCTAGCCTGCACACTGCCATGGACACTTGGCAATTTTAGCATGGCCAATCCACCTAACCTGTGCATCTTTGGGCTGTGGGAGGAAACCCATGCAGACCTGGAGATGATGTACAAACTCCACACGTGAGGTGCCAGTGTTGGACTGGGGTGGACAAAGTTTAAAAGTCGCACAACACCACGTTATAATCCAAGTTTATTTGGAAGTACTAGCTTTCAGAGTGCTGCTCCTTTGTCTGGTAGCTAGTGGGATGCACAGACTCCACACAGTGGCTTGAAAGCAAAAGCGAACCCAGTTCTTGGTGCTTTGAGGCAGCAGTGCTAGCCACTGAGCCATTGTGCTGCCCCTATGTCCACTACAAATGTGCTGACTCTGTTACCTACGCTACACATCCTCTCACCCTGCTTCCTGTACTGCATTTCATTTTCCCAGTTTCTATGCATCTGTTCTGACAATGCTTCCTTCCACATGGCGGGGAGGAGGTGGGGGGGTGGTGCTCAAATGTTCACTCTTCAAATGAGGATTCCTCACCACTATGGTTGACGGGGCTCCTGACCATCTGTCGTCTCCAACCCATTTACTCCCCACTCCCACGGTCTTCAGCATATATGCCATCTTTAACCCAGTTACTGTCAGTTTTGACAAAAGATCACTGGACTTGAAACGTTAACTCTGCTTTCTCTTCACAGATCCTGCTGAGTTTCTCCAGCAAATCTTTTGTTTTCAGCTCCGTATTGCAACCTGTTCTGGGCAGCCCTCTTTGGAGGGAAACAGTGAAGGTTTCAGGGAGGTTACATATTGAATTTGAAGTTGGGGTTATTGTTCTTTTTTTAGTTACATTTTTGTTTGGACCATTTAGAACCAAATCTGCTTAATAAAACAATAAAAGTAAATTCAGTATGCAACTGTAATCTCTTGCTTCAATCCTTGCCAGGGATTTTGAAGCCATTCTGTCTTTCTGATATTGGAACCACTAAAGTAAACAGCTTTTCTTCAAAAATTTGCTTGATCCTACATGTATGCAATTTGTCTCATTTTTGGAAATGAATTAAGCTAGTTTTATCTGGTTACCCTCTGACACTAATAAAGCAAGGATGATTCTTAAGGGAGAATCGATTGGTTTGGGCTTTGTTACTTTTCCAAGAGATTAAAATATACTTTAATTGATAAAGTCTCCTCAGTTGAAGAAGAGTGAATGTTTGAGGCCCCCACCCCATGTGGAAGGTGGCATTGTCAGAACAGATGCATACAAACTGGAAGAATGGAATGCAGTACAGGAGGCAGGGTGAAAGGATTTGTAGGGCAGGTAAGAGTCAGTTACTTTGTAGTGGGTATAGGGTCAGCACAATGGCTCAGTGGCTTGTTTATCAACTAGGTAAAAACAAGGACTGCAGATGCTGGAAACCAGAGTCTAGATTAGTGGTACTGGAAAAGCACAGCAGGTCAGGCAGCATCTGAGGAGCAGGACTTTTGCCAGAAACGTCGATTTTCCTGCTCCTCTAATACTGCCTGACCTGCTGTGCTTTTCCAGCACCACTCTAATCTAGGCTTGTTTATCAAGTCCAAACTAGAGAGTTTCGTTTCCCTGCTTGTCTCCTGCAGAATTAGGAATTTGGATGTCAGTCAACAAGTGCAAATTGCATACAAGTAAGGGGAATGTGATTTGTATAATCCATAGAATCTCCACAATGTGGAAACCAGGTCATTCAGCTCATCAAATCCACACTCTCTTCCTCCAGAGAGCATCCCATCTGAGCACCCCCCCCCCCCCCCCCCCCCCCCATTCCTGTAACCCTGCATTCCCCATTGCTAATCCACCCAGCCTGCACATCTTTGGACTCTGGAAGGAAACCGGAGCACCTGGAGGAAACCCATGCAGACACCGGGATAACGTGCAAACTCCACACGGTCTTTCCTGTTTGCAGAATGGAAGGGCTAGTTGTTTCAGATGTTCCTGAGGAAATAGTTGTGTAGCATTTCGCATGTTCAATAAGGGCAAGATTTTGGTTTTTTTATGTAGGTGTAAAGGGTCATCTACCCGAGGTAGGTCTCTTCCTTATTTCTGCTCTCCCTTTGTTATGCAGATGACTATGATTTATTGCCTAGAGGGCAATTGAGAGTGAAAAAAGACAGCAGATTTCCTTCCTTAGAGGACGTTAGTGAATTTACAATGATTGACAGCAGTTGCATGAAGGCCATCTGGCTAGATTTTGAATTCCAATTCTTGCTGATTTTAAGTTTCCCCATCTGCCATGGTGGGACTCGAACTAGTGTCCCCAGAACATTTAGGAGTTAAGGTGGCTGTGATTAGCACTGCTGTCTTGCCCACCAGATACCTAGGTTTAATTCCAGCCTTAAGCAACTGTCTGTCTGTGTGGAGTTTGCAAATTCTCCCCATGTCTAGTCGGTTTGCACCAGGTGCTCCAGTTTTCTCCCATAGTCCAAAGATGTGCCGGTTAGGTAGATTGTCTGTGCTAAATTGCCCTGTAATATCAGGGGTGTATAAATTAGGTGAATTAGCCCTGGCAAATAAGAGGATGGGGTCAGGGTAAGGGCCTGTGTCTGGATGGGATGCTATTTGGAAGGCCGGTGCAGACTCAATGGACAGAACAGGCCTTTTTTTTTTATTCACACTTTATGGACTCTATGAATTACTTAACAGCTGACATTACCACTCCAGCACTGTCTCCTTGTTTTAAAGGTCACTCTGAAAAAACTGTTCATACTATTTAAAGTGTCGGTTGGTTAATGAAACTGAAAATCCACCACTAATTTGACATTTTAAATAATTGAGCAAAATGACAGAATGCTTGGAATACTTGGAGCCTTAGAACTGTTACAGTGCATATTATAGTGGTGCGCACTTCCTCTGTATCACTGGTGGATGGGTGCCAATTGTGTGTTGCATTGTCTTGGAAGGTACCAAACATAAATGTTGGAGCTGTACTCTGCAGACAAGTAGCAATGTATAGAACCCCTACGGTGTGGGGAAAAATGCCCTTCGGCCCAAAAAGTCCACACTGACCCTCAGTACCTTGCCCAAACCCATTACCCATTACTCTATCTTTTACCCCCGACTAATGCACCTAACCTACACATCCCTGAACACCATGGGCAATTTAACATGGCCAATTTACCTAACCTGCACATCTTTCGATTGTGGGAAGAAACTGGAGCAGCTGGAGGAAACTGAGACAGACACTGGTAGAATGTGCAAACTCCACACAGACAGTGACCTGAGGCTGGAATCAAACCCCGGTCCTTGGTGCTATGAGGCATAGTGCTAATTACTGAGCCACTGCTGCCTAAGTATTCCATATCCAACTCCTGACTTGTGAAGGTGGGGGGCAGGCATGGGGTGACAGGAGGTGATTTACCCACTGTTGGATAATTCCTAACTTCTGACCTTTTGTAGCCTGAGTGTGTATATGGCCAATCACATTCTGTTTCTGGTCAATGATAACATCTGGGATGTTGATGGTGGAGGATTCGGTGATGGTGATGCTAAGAACATCTAGGTAATGGTTCAATTCTCACAAGTATGGATACAGACGTTAACTGTCATTTATCAGCACAAGTCTGTTGGGATCTTGCTGCAAATGGCCATGGACTGCTTTAATATATGGGGAATGTTTATGAAATTGGACCTTCTGCAATTGTCAGCGACTGTCTGTCTACTTTGGAGCTTTATGAAGGAGGACAGTTAATTGAAGCATTTGGAGATGTTTGGATTCGTGAATATGACTCTGAGGAGAGCTGTTGTGCTAGAAGACCTGGTTCCAACACCATACCTGCCCAACACACATTTTTTTTTTCCCTGCCCCCGCACCGTACATGTAATAACAACCTGTCTGAATTTATTGATTCAACATATCTCACCTTGATGTCACACTCTGTTAAATGCTGCTTTTGATGAAGAGCAGTCACCCTCGTTTCCCTATAGAGGTCAGCTGTTTTGTCCATGCTTGTTCCAAGCCATAACAAGGCCTGGTGTTGAGTAGTGCAGTGGATCCCAAACTAGGAGACAGTGAGCAGATTATACCATTGCAAGTACCACTTGTTAAGTGATGGCTTCTTCCTATCACTTAAATGATTGACTGATGGGGTGGTAATTGGACAAATTGAGTTTGTCCTCCTTTTTGTGCACAGCACTAACCTAGACAATTTTCCACATTTTCAGGGTGATATCAGCGTGATAGCTATACTAGAATAAATTGGCTGGAGGTGCACCCCAGCTTTGGAACACCAGTCCTCTGTTTTGTTGCTGGAATGTTGTCAGGAGTTAGTCTTTGCATTGTCTGTATTCTTTGGCTGTATCTTGGTCTCACATTGATGGCATCAAATGATGGACAGGCATCTGACATGGGGAAAGTGAGATGGCTTTTCTGCCTGAAGGTAAATGCAAATGTTTCAGCAGTGTAATTTGCAGAAGGAAAACTAAAACTAAAGCTATGTCAGCTAAACAACAAAGTATGTAGGGCAATTGTGGCTACACAAAGAAAAATTGTTTAGCTGTGTTAAGAGTAAGAAAACCAAAAATATCATATTGAGGGCTAATGAAAGGTTCTCTAGCAGATACATTATATTCAATAAATGATTTGTACTAATGTTGTTAACTGAAATTAATAAAGTAGATACTCAAATTATTCTGTCCAAGATAATAAACCTTAAAATAGATGAGTGCTGGCCCAGATGAAATGTGCCAAGAGTCCTTAAAGGGAAATTGTAATGCAGGCACTGTATATTTTTAATAGTTTACTGGAGTCAAATTTGTATAACTGCAGTGGCTGGATATTAATTGTTCCATATTTAAAAAGGTACAGCCAGGTAAGCACAGCCTGTTAACTAGACTTCAGAAATGGGTAAGCTTTTGTTTTCAAGCATGTTTTCTGTCGTAATCAGCCCCCGTCCTTGATGAGAGATGGCACCTGGACGTGAAGTTTTGTATTGCAAATGTAATTTTACTTTTATGATTTAAACAATGAGGGCAGTCATGTCAAGTGTATGCCTGGACTTCCAATACATTTTTGACACTCTCTCTTGCAAATATTTGTTCCATGTGAGAATCTTGTGTAATTGGAGAGAATTTACTACAACTGAATGCCCATAGTCAAGGATTTTTGGTTTTGGATTTGTTTTCTGACCAGTTACCAACATGCCCCAGCAAGGGTCTCTGTTTGGGCCTTTCAGTTTGTAACTTTGTTCAAGCCGTAATTAAAAGGTAGTAGACAAAATAGCCCTTCAGTTTGGAAATTGAACAAAGTAGTGTTAGGCATGTCGAACATATTCAAATACAGGAAGCAGTTTACAAATTATTGGGGCTATTACTGTATATACTCATGAAAAAATCAAATTTTTTTTTAGGCTTAAGGTTTGAATTTATGGGGTCGATTATTATATGGATACTATTTTGAGCTGAAATTCATGCTACAGTCCAAAATACCGTATCATTAGCAGAAGTCCAATTGACCTCTAAATGAATAAAGAAAAACACAACAAATTACAGTAAACTGACCTGATGCATCTTAGATGTTTGTGCCACATTGGTGTGAATTGTATATCAAAACACAATAGCATGAAAAAATTAATTTCCTTGAACATTTTATATACAGGATAATACCTTGACTCTCAAATATTTAATGTTGTCTGTGAAGAACTAGAGTCGACAATTACACAAGGTATATAGAAAATTCCAGGTTTTGGGGCCAAAAGTAGAGGGTCAACTTTTACAGGAGATTACTGTATATACTCAAGTAAAAGTTAATTTGTTTGTCAAGTGATGTTTATCTCCAGTAAATATAGTGTTGTGCATGTAGGGAGAACTAAAAATATACTTGCACCTTGGGGAACAGAAGTGAAAGCAGTATTGAAGGAAACACTAAACAAAAGAGCCAAACTCATGAGGTGAGTGATTGCCTTTGGCATCTCTTGGTTGAGTATCGCATCAAGGAACCCGAACAAAGTAGAACTGGGAATAAATTTGACTAATTTGATTTATACTTTTTTGATATAACAAGGTGACTAAATTTGTGCAGAAGAGTTACTTCAACTAGACTGGTTAGGGAGGGTTGAGGGTCACCATTGGGTTATCTGAGGGTCTGTGTTTTTCTCCCAATCCTTCAGAGTGGTTGGCCTGTGGAATGAATTGCAGGCTCAAGTGGTGAATGTTGACTTTTCTGTTTGCAGTGAAGGGTAAATTTGAACTTTCTTAACCAATACAGCAATCCTATTACGAGTCCTAAGTACATTGTCATCATTGTGGTTTCCTAGGATAGTTTGGGTTGCGCCAAATGATTAAGAAGTTAGGTATAGATGAAGGGCTTATGCCTGAAACGTTGATTTGGATGCTGCTTGACCTGCGCTTTTCCAGCAACACATTTTTCAGCTATAGATAATTTGTGACTGGATGTGACTAGCTTTGCTTCTGTCTGGTTACATTGCTCAGTATGGCTAGTGGGTGCCAAATAATACATTGCAATTCTAAAGGAGAATGTTTCATGAACCAATTGGTGTTTTCCTGCTCAATACTTTGGATTCAAATTTAGATTTCTATTTGGAATGTTGTGGCCTATCTAAAAATTCCACAAAGTAGAACAATATTGTATTGGTGCAACAGCTTTTTGTGTAAGCAAGGATTCCAAGATCCTTTACGGGAACGTTGGCTGGATGTCATTCCCTACAAATCTTTAAAACAAAAATGAGATGGCCAGGTTAGAAAAGAAATGCTTAAGCACTTCAAGCAATTGAGCTGGGGTGGAAATCCAGCGCTTGGGACTAGGCACCTGAAGATCTGGCCACCAGTTATGGTGTGATTTTTAAAATTGAGAATGGTCTGGAAGCCATAGTTTGAGTACATGAATCACTAAGGATGTGGGGCTAAAGGCTATGGGAACTGAGGGCTGAGGCTGTGGAGGGATTTAAAATTGAGGATGAGAATTTTTAAAAATCAAGATGTTGATTGTCCAGTCCCTTTGTTTAGGTTAGTGAGTGGAAGAACACGGCTTACTGTGAGTTAAGACACTACTTGGAATTGTATGGAAGGTATAATGTAGGAGACCAGTCAGGGGTGTGTTGGGATAGTTGAATCAAGTATGTTTTGGGCAGAGACAATGAAGCTGGAAATATTATGGAAATCAGTTTTTTATTTCAAGTCATCCATGAGACATGGGCTTTGGCTGGTCCAGCATTTTAATGTCCATCCCGAGTCATCCTTGCCATGATGGTGAACTGTTGTTTTGAACTGCTGCAGTGCAGTTAGTTTAAGTAGACTCAAGAAGCTGTGAAGGAGGGAATTCCAGGATTTTGAACCAATGACTATGGCGGTATGTTGATATATTTCCAAGTCAGGATGGTGAGTGTATCTGCTAGCCATGTCCTTTTTAAATGGAAGTGGTCATGGGTTTGGAAGGCATTGTCTAAGGAGCCTTGCTGAATTACTGTGGTGCATCCTGTAGATGATACACACTGCTGCACAGCCTGTCAGGGTGTGAATGGTAGTTGATTTGTTGCCAATCAACTGGGTTACTTTCTCCCAGATTGTGTCCTGCTTCCTGAGTGGGGAATTTCCATTTTATTCCTAATTTGTGCCTGGTAGATGGTGGACAGATTTACAGGAGTCAGGAGGGAATTTACTTGCTATAGGATTCCTAGCCTCTGACTTGCTCTTGAAGCCACTGTAATTTTCTTTGGTTAGTCTTGTTCAGTTTTTGTTGTCATCAATAATGATCCCTTGGATGTTTAGTTTTGCTGGGCTCCGGTGTTGCCACATTCTGCCCTTGACATCACAGTAGTATTTGGCAATTACGCTTTTTCTTTCCCACTTTTGCCAGCTCTTGTCCATGTTTGAACCAAGGTTGTAATGAGGTCGGGAGCTGAAAGGCCCTGACTGCTCACTGACATTGTTTGGTTCCAGGTCATTGCTAGCAAGTACTGCATTGTTAATCTAACCCCCATCCATCAGTTTACTGAGAGAAAGAGAGAGAGCAGACTGATGGGACAGAAATTGGTGGGGTTAAATGGGTCCAGCATTTTGTGTATAGGGCAGAATCTGGGCAATCTTGCACATTAAGGTAGATGCCAGCATTGTAGCTCTATTGGAACACTTGGCCGGGGGCTAGCAAGTTCTGGAGTGCAAGTCTCCAGTCTTATTTCTGGAATACAATAGATTGTGTATTCTTTGTAATTTCAATGCCTTCAGTTTTTTTCTGATTATTTTGGAGTGAATCAAATTGGCTGAAGACTGGCACCTATGATGCTGGCACCCTTGGAAGAAGCAGAGTTGTATCAAATATCTGGCATTTCCAGCTGAAGATCGTTGCACATACTTCAGTCTTGTCTTTTCGCACTGATATTCTGGCTCTCCCATCATTGGAGAGAACGATACTTATGGAGTACCTTCCTCTAGTGAGTTACTTGCTGATTCACCCACCATTTGTGACTGCAGAATTAAATCTGATCTATTGGAAGAGAAGAATTAGCTGCTTATGCTGCTTTGGCATGAAAGTCTTTGTGGAGTAGTTTAAATCAGGTTGGCACTCCCTGGTGCAGCTCCTGGCAAGGCATTTTGTACTCTGCTGGATAATAACGCTAGAGTGGACAATATGCTGGGCTATGAGCTTGAAGTCCAGTTGAGTTGCAAGATCTGTTATGAGGTCTGTCCCATTTTAGCACTGTGAAAGTGCAGTAAACCTAGAGTATCCTTGCTGTGAAGACAGGACCTTGTTAACATAACGACTGTGTGGTGGTCACTCCTACCTACCATTACTGCCATAAGCTGATGCACCTGCAGCAGACAGATTTTGGTGAAGGTGAGTACGTACGGATTTGTTTTTACTACTTGGTTCCTTTGGTACCTCCCATGAACATTTTTAAGCAGCTATGACTTGAAGGCAACAGCATGTGGAAGCTCACTTCTAAAGCACATGTAATACAGATTGTGAACAGACTAGAATAATCTTGAACTTTTCCTGGGAAAAGGGATGGAGTCTGTATCAAATAAAAGGGTTTGAGTGGTGCTGAAAATAGTCTTCAGTATTCTTGAGTGGAGGAAATTTATTGCTACTGCAGTGCTAGGTTTCTGATACACTGTAGGACTCTAGAAATGTGGTAAAGTAAAGTTGGTGTCTTGTGTGCACAGATGAAAACCTAATTCTGTGCTTTTGAACGTTGTTCTGGAGGTAGCATTCAATTGAGAAATCGTAGTGATCTAAGGAGAAAATCTTGTGGGATTTTGGAGATGATAGATCAGGAAGAGCAGCCATTGCAAGTGACTTTTTTTTGACTTTTTGGATATGTGAGAATGGATTTACATGAATGCAGTTCAACTGTACAGAAGTGCATCTTGGAGGCAGATGGTGTGATCACCCATTTCAAAGTTTGTAAATTTTGTTTCGAAGCCCAAGGAAGGAATGTTTAGCTTTTGTCACAGCAACATAGAATGGAATTTGTGACTGAGAGCTGATTCTGTACTGTTAGTTGAGGAAACCAGATTGCAATGAATCAAAGATGTAGTTCTGGGAAAGTTGGCAATGGATTTGGAAGCCAGTAATTCTGAAGGATATCATTATGGCCAAGGAGGCATTAATCATCTGTCAGTGAGAGGGTGTTTTTGCAGCATGACTGGTTAACATGGGCAATTTCTATTGTTAATATGAAAATAGTGCTATGTGATTTTAAAATAAGGACAGAGCTTAAAATGAGGACTAAAGTGTGGCTGGAAGCAGGGGGCAAGAGTGAGAGTTTGTTCTGAGCACTTTTTAACAGCAGTTCTGTGGTGGGAGGTATCCATTCAAAATGAATATTTTGGCCCCCTCAAGATTGGGGTAGCTGCTGTCATGGCATGGTTCATGAAGAGTCTGGAGGCTTATAGTAAGGATATGACCTTGAGAATGCAGATGTAGAAATGAGACATATAAAGAAGTGAGCATTGGATAATATTTTTGGAAGCAGTGTCATATTAGAGGAAACTAAGAACTGAGGAAAACTGGGGGGATATTGATGCATGTATGTAAATGCACAACTTGACTGAATAAGGTTGGTGAGCTACAATTATAAATGATCAAGTGGGACTATGATGTAATAGTAGTGACTGTAACGTCGTTTTAAAATGGAACACTGGACATCAAATAGTCATCAATTCAAGTGATCAGAAAAGACTGGAGGGAAAAGTGGGGGTCGGTTAGTATTACTTGTTAAGGAAGAGTTTTTTATTTGAAATAGGAAAGGAAGATCCATTTGGTTAGATTAAGGATTTCCAAGAACATGCCATGATGACTCTAATGCAGGGAATTCATAATCTTCCAAATTCAAAGTATGCCAATATAATTCCCAATGTAATTGTGTTCAGAGATGTTGTTACACATCTGGAGCAAGTGGGAATTGAATTAGGACTTCTGGATCAGAGCTGGAACACTACCACTGCACCACAACCGCATCCCCCTCCAAGTTTGCCTCAGCTATACTGGTGCTATTGGACTTAAATGGAAGGGTGAGGTCTCTGAAATGTGGGAAGACTTTTGTGACTAGAGCACTGAGAACATCTAAGAGGGATTGCAGGATCTGGTCCTAGGAACAGTGGGCCAAGTGTATGTTGGACAGCCCTTGAGTAAAAGTCATCCTGGTATCATTAGGGTTGGATTAGCAATACAGATAACAAGTAACAATCTAAAATAGAATCCATCAATTGAGATGTTGCAGGGGTGTTGGGGAGGGCAAGTGGGCAATGAGTGGGAAGAAGGTTGAACCAGGGTAAAGTGGAACCAAAGATTAATAGGAAACTGAACAATGAGATGTTTAAGGTAGGTTCCAACATGTTGGGAAATCGGATGTTTCTTGGTTTTTGTAAGAGATAAAATGCAAAATGTGCATCATGCACATTTGGTGAATTGAAGTGAGAATTTGGTTGAATACAATAGATTGAGTTGGAGATGAGCAGAAAAATATCTCTGGCAGAATGAAAATAGAAGTGCAGTTAACATGAAGGTGAAGCAAAAATATTGTCATGCAAACAGTCAGTGGGTATTAATAGCTGGTAAAGGGCTTGATAAAGGTGCAGGGAAAAGCTAGAAGACAAATAAATTAAGGAAGCAGAAACTAACACAACATCCATGGAAGTGGAGCTGATGGAACAGGCTGAATAGGTTTTTTTTTAAAAAACCACATTAACATGGACGAGGTGGCACTGATAAAGGATTTATGGAAAAGTTGGCTGTATTTATTGCAAATGGATTTCCTCTGGATGGCTGTATCCCAGATTGCTGAAGGAATTTGGAGTTGAGATTGCGGGCGGACTTGCCATAATCTTTCAAACTTTCCTGAGTATTGGGGCAGTACTTTGAAGAGTGGATGAGAAGCAGTGGTGTACTGCTTCCATTACTGGCCAGGTAAGACAGACCCAGGCTCATGCATGCTGTGCGACTGTGGCTTTCACCTATTCCATGATGGAATTAAAATCCCATGTATAAGTATGGAATTTCAAAGAAATTTAGTTTAATGGAGCCCATGAATCCATTGTTAATTTTGTCACTTAAAGGAAAATCTGGGTCATTAATGTATTTTGATGGAAGAACTGTTTACCAGGTCTGGCCTGTGTGTATCTCCAGAATGACAGCCGTATGATTGATTGATTTTTATAATGTCTGAAATGGCTTCAAAAGCTATTCTGTCAGTCATGTATGAAAGGATCAGGATCCCTTGGTGGGTTGGTTTTGCTCTCGTGCTTAAACCTTTGTCTCCTGTTCAATCATTTTACCTGTTGCAGGTAGATGTTGAATCTAGAGGGATAAAGACATCAATCTACAAGACCTTTTTTTTTGTACCTTTAAATTTAAACAGATTTTATTAAAACTATTTAATCTATCTTCCTGCTCTGAAATCTGCATGTATGTGGACTTTGAACATGAAAGATTTTTGAAATTTTAGACTGGGTTCTGTACAATTTTAAAAAAAATCTTCAAGGAAATGTTTTATAGTCACAACTTTCCAAGTTGACACTGACCTATTGTTTTAAAGAAAAAATGAGATGTGGTGAATTGAGGGAGCCAGTCTACTCCTTGCCTGATTGTAACCAGATGCATTTGTTTTCTGTTGCTCTGTCTGCTATTCTCAACTTTTTTTTTTATTCAGTTCCACTCATGCACTCTATACAGTACTTGATATCCAAGTTAGATACGTGGAACTCCAAAAAGCTGCTCTTTGTTTTGTTTCTACTTGGTAATGTAAGTTGCTATGGGTGGTAAATCTGAGATTGTTTGAACTTCCCTTCACAATCCTACACCAGCCAGGCAAATATAGAGGGGTCAGGGTCTGATACGAAAGTGTGCTTCTGAAAGGCAAGTTTCATATAGCTGTGGACAAATGATGCCAATTTAAACTAGGGAAGTGATGAATTGGGATATTGACTAATTGGCTTCAACCTAGAAGAGGGCTCCAGGGGTGTTGGAGTAGATTTCACAAAAATTGTGCCGAATGTAGCAGCAAGAAAGAATGATACACAGGTCTTGGGTTGTGGATATTTTAAATCAACCTGTGCAGAGATGTTATTACACCCCTTTTGGAAAATGAGATTGAACCCAGGCCTCCTGGTTCTGCATTATGGGACCCCTTGGATCTTGGATTGTATACTCTAATGAATTCAGCAGAAATAGAAGATAAGTCTGCTCAAGATAGTAGTGCAGCTACACCATGACAAGAATTATATATTTCAATGTGTTTCAGAAATACTATGCATGAAAATAAAAATGATACACCAAAGATAGTTTAGGCTAGGTGTGTTATTTGTGGGAGTGAAAACCTCGCTCTGGAAAGAAGGACTTCTGTTGATCTTCAAATTTGTGCAGTTTGTTAATTAATTTCACTTCACTTTCCACAGAACCAGCAAAAACAACCTCTGACTTGAAAGGTGAAGGGCATGAACATTTTTGATGCTTGTAGGAAATTAATTCCCCAGAGGGAAGGGGTGGAGATTAAAGTGCATGAGAGGTTTTGGGATTTGGAAATAGCCAGAAAAGACACTGTTCACTTAGGAACCTGCATTTTTTTTTGTGTTCCTGAGTACAGCTAATTTTCCTCCTCCACTTCCCCAGTATATTCGCCTCCCTAGTACCTTGCTGTGCTGTTACAATATATTTATGGACTATGCTTTTTTTTTCAAAAGTGCAGACATTGCACATTGTAATTGGTGAACAAATGGCCCACTCAATTTGATCACTACTCAGCAGCCTTAATTTTATACAAATGTCTAATTGATTTAATGATCATGAATTGTGTTGAAATTTCAAACAGTAGCTACCAAATAATATGAAATGGAATGTCGCCCAATGTGATGTGTAAGATGTGCTACAGGCAACTACTTCAGAATGTTTTCAAATCACCCCTTCCAATAATGTTGCTACTGTAATTTAATAGCAGTTAAAAATAATTTTGTCATTCACTTGTAGCTTGGAGAAAACTCTGACATAAACAGCTTGGAAAGAAAATAAATATAGCAAACAATTAAAACTTGTTCCTTGGAAACTAATTATGAGCTGAGGTTTTTGTTGACTAGAGCTTCTGCAAGAAGTAGGATATGTGCGTTTTACAAAAGTACAATTTGTGTTCATTGTGTAGAGTAAATTAACATGAGTATCAGAGCCTCTGCTAGCAAAACGCAACCATTCTGTCACTTACAATGCTGCTTTTGTAACCAATAATAAATGGGTCAAAAAAAAAACGGATGGCCAGAATTTATAAAATACTGAATGAGACTTGATGCTGAACCTGATGTTAGCATTTCTCCGGTTTACTGCTTAGACTACTTTCACCAAATTTGAAATATTCAGGAGTTACCATAACAATAAAGTAATTGGTTGTAAAATTAGAAAACCTTTTGAATTTTCTTTCACCCAGAGCGCGATTTCAGCCTTGGAATTCACTGCCTTTAAAGTGTAGCTGAGGTATGAACCTTCATTGCATTTAGGAAAAAATTTTGTTTGAAAATGTGCATTGCAGTGCTGTGAATTCAACAAGATTATTCGCCTTGAGCTGGGAAATGGGATGAAATTGCATAGGCCCCACATTTTGTCTGAATGGTGATCTCCGTTTATGATTGTAGACAGAATGAGGTGACTCTTGGATATGAGAGGTCATACACTAAATATTTAGTAACATTGTACCATTCATTGTTTTCCTATAAACATTTTAGCGGCATAGTGGCTCAGTGATTAGCACTGCTGCCTCATGGTGCCAGGTACCCAGGTTTGATTCTAGCCTTGGGTGACTGTGTGTGGAGTTTGCACATTCTCCTGTGTCTGCGTGGGTTTCGTCTGGGTGCTCCAGTTTCTTCCCATATTCCAAAGATGTGCAGGTCAGATGAATTGGCCATTTTAAATTGCCCATAGTGTTAGGTGCATTAATCAGAGGGAAATAGGTCTGGGTGGGTTACTCTTTGGAGGGTCAGTGTGGATTTGTTGAGGCGAAGGGCCTGTTTCCATGCTGTAGGGAATCTAATCTAATCATTTTAACTTCAGTTCACTGACCTCTATGTAACTGTTCCTTATGTATATTTTAAAGTATTTTGTCAATATAACAAAGTACTTTATGTATGCATTGTATTAAGTCAATGAATAATTGATCAGGCCTTGTATAGAACAGATTGGTATACTTGTGATATCCCACTGGATGAACATTAGTCAACAATAATACATTAAGCCTTTCAGCCTAACATTTAAAATTACTGGAGTGTGGTTTATACAAATCATTAATTTCCAAAAAGCAAGTTATTACTTTATTCCAGTTTTGGAGGTAAAATGCTTTTGAGGTTCAATATCATAGATACCCCTTGGCTCATAAGTTGCTTTTTCTCCCAATGCTATTTTAACAATTCATTTTATTCATGCATTGTTAATTTCTATGAATATTCTAAACTGGAATTGTTTGGCATCATTTTGCTACTTGAAATATTTTTCCAAGTTCTACTTAATTTGCTATGCTAATGGATTTTATACAGGTGGTGTGAATTGTATAATCATTTTATTAACCTAAACCATCTCAATGTAAATCTTGATCTGTGTATATTATTGGGCTTTGGGCTGTTCTGTGTCAATTCCATTTAAGTGTGGTTTTGAAAATTTGATTTTTTTTTTAAAAATGTGGTAGCAGAAATAGAAATGGAAATTGGTTGGTTGAAAGACCTCAATGTTTTTGAGGGATCTGTAGTAGAGAGTTGTATGTGGGAGAAGGGGAAATTGTATTGCAACATCTCTGCAAGGAAGGAGCCACTCATACCCTTTCGGAAGAAATAAACCAGATATGGACAACAGTTCCTATACATGAATGGACTGTGGTACAAAATATTACATGCATGTACATTTGAATGCTTGGTTGAATTTAATTGTGTGGAAATCCATACCTATGTGGATTTGTTCAGAATTAATATACCAACATTTATTTTTAAGTTTTTGTTTTGAAATGGAGTTCAAGTTGACTGAATACAAGATTGTCACTAGTGTGCAATAGGCTTGATATGGAACCAAAATATACATAAGTCTTTTGACTGTTGTTAATTTTCTGTAATTGTCCTGATTTTCCTGATTTTTTTTTTTCAAATTTCTTTTACAAATGAGTAGTTGCTCAGATAATGAGATGCATTTCAGCTTTTATTTTGCTTGTGGGATTTGAATTCAATGCGTATTTTAGCTCTAAAAATCTAATTAAGAAAACATTTTCACCTTTTTTAATTTTCCAAGGTCTTGAGCCATTGAGGTCATTTATCTCTCTCTGGCCCAGACTTTTTTGACAGTTTTTTTTTCTCTCCAGAATTGAACACTGGGTATAATGTGCACTTGGTTTGAAATGCTTTGACGCTGGAAAACTTGGGGGAGTCAACTGTATATCAGGTGTATAAGTCATTGTGAAATCTTTTCGTTTCATTTTTTTTATCTTGTAGAATTTCGCTAAGGAGTTTGTCATCTGTGACCAACAAGAATTGGCTGAGGAATACATCAAACAGGAACTAGAGAAAACTGGAGGAGCCAATTATGATGCACAACTTGAATGAAGTGTATAAGCAACCTTCTACCTGCTGCTTGGCTATAAGGATGTGGGAAAAAATTGGATGGCTATATAGTTGCACCTCTACCCACATCAACCCCCAAGGGACATTGTAGTCATTCAGCATTGTGAATGCCCTCTTAAATTTAGTTTGGAGGTGCATGTAAGAGTCCACCGGCACAGTCAAAAGCTTTTCATCAATTTATTTGTTTGTTTTTTTTGTTTCAAATTGTGGTTGACACAATTAATTTTTCTTCCCAAATGGTCCTAGGAGGAGATTACTTATTTTGTTTCAATTTTTATATGCAAGTTTGCCAAGGCTCCTTGTTGTGGAAAGATGTCTATTGGAGGAGGGTTGGGGGTAATAGATGGTGGTGATGCATTCTAAATAAATTTTTTCAAAAACAAAACGTGTTTTTACTTTAATAAAGCAACTTTTAATGAGCCTAGAGCTACAATCTATTAATCTTAATTGTGCTTACGAGATGTGGTAGCAGCACTTTAGCTAGCCAATGGTTGCTGTGGCAACTGTAACTTGATGGTAGGATTGCGTGTTTTTTTTTCTAGTGTCCCCTGGATGGTAACTGCCTCAATCCATTTTAAATGATGAAATCCCATTTTGCTCCTGCCTCATGATGAAAGAATTTCGTACCACGGGTTGTTCTATTCAGTAACCTTGCTGAGTGAACTGGTAAAATTCCAAGGATTAAAATTCTACCCACAAATATGCAGAAGTTAATTAAAGGTTTCCAGCAATGGCTATTTGTCGTATCTGTTGGCTATAAACAATATGCATTCAAGATGGCATTTTGTGTTCATAACTCTGTGCATTTAAGCCATTTTTTGTTGTTTTGGTGCATTTATGATTTTGGTTTGGCGGATGCCCAGTGAGTGGTTTTGCACACTTGGCTTGAACCAACTTTTGCAATCCTTGTTTCTTGCTTGTTTAATACCATTTTGATGTAACACTTAACAAATAACATTCTCTGTTTAAAACACAAGTTGTACAGTGACTTGGGGCGATTAACCTTTTATTTTCTTCTAAACTTACATATACTAGCTCTTTGGCAAAACCTGTGCTAACGCAGGTGCATGCTAGTGGCTCTTTACTCCTCTTCCCTCATTGAATCATACAATGGAATGGTCACAGCCATCTTGGATGCAATAAGACTCAAGGAGGTCAAAGTCCTCTTGAGTTTACCACATTCAGATAATGGTACCTTGCAGTGCTAGCAGCCTTTTTTTTAATATAGCATCATTTAATATGAAATGTCCAAAGTATTTCAGGAACTTTATTGAACAAAATGTGACACAGACCATGAAACAAGATAGACTAAGAAAGTCTGAGGAGCGGGGCAATTTGAGTTTAAAACTTGGGCAGCTGCATAAACAGTCATCAATGGTGAATAGTACTAAATGGAGGCTGCTCAAGAGGCTGAAATTAAAGTACTTGCAGTTTTGTAGGGGTGGGGAAGGTTAGCAATAGGACAAGGATCAGGCACAATAGAGACTTGAAAATATTTAAAATTGAGACTTCACAAACTGATATTCTGTTTTGGTCAGTGAGCACAAGGCAATGGATAAACCAGGAGTTGGTAAGAGTTAGGATCAGTACAGTGGAGCTTCAGATGGGCTTGTGTTTATGGAGCTGGGATGGGGTGGGTTTGCAAATGGGGAAATATGGTTAGGGGAATGTTGGAATAGCAACCAAAGGTGCAGCTAAGGCATATACCAGTGTTCAATGCAGCCCCTAACCAGACCAGAGTTTCTGTAAGTGTTGGAGATTAATCTGTCCTCTTGCCCTCCAGCCAAAGCAGCATTACCACTGGCAGGTGTATATGAAGAAAATTGCACTGGATTGAGATGAGCCACTTTGACCAGTCAATTCAGGTTGGTGCAATTGATCAGCTGATGCAGTAAAAGAGAGGTCAAGGCTCAGCTGCACTTAATAAGCAAATTATTTGGTTCATAACAAGAATGGGTTTGATGTTTTGGTTATCAGGCTTTATGTAAGCAGTGGTGAGATCATAGCCAAGTTGTCAACAGTTATTCGTTGCATTTGTCTCTCTATATCACATTGCAGTTCCTACTCCTGGAAAAGTACCAGACGATTCACCATTCTTGAAGCTTTGCTGAATGATATTGATTTTTAATAAGCAGTGCTACAAATGGTGATGCAAGTTAAAATAGCATGCTTGTGACTTTTTGCCCCATTTTGGGCTTGTTGAGAATTGTAAATTTTTTTTACAGATTCCTGAAACTCTCTTCTCTCCTGTAGCACTTCTCACTAATCCAGCTGATGCATGTCTAATGGAATATTGGCTGAATCTTAAGGACTCCATTTTTAAAGCTGATGGATTTGAGATAGTTTGGTTGCTATCCTATGTTAAGCTAGATTGATTTGATAATATAGAAGGATTAGGTTTTTTGCTTTGTTGATTATCAATGATATTGTTGAAAGAGAACCTGGACTATTTGTAGCCAGTATGTACCAACTGAAAATCAAGTAAAGACTAGCCTTTATGGTCAGAAGCGACTATAAACTTCTCTTGCAACTTGCTGTGACCTGAGATGATAGTGCTAAGACATCTCTCATTTTTCAGCAGTTAGTTCCTATTCTTCTATGTTGAGCAAACGGATACGTGGTTTCTATAAACAAATGATGCAGATAGTTGCCATCCATTAACAATGATGACCCAGAATGTAGCTTAAAGGTGCATTGAATAAAGGTATAAAATGGAATTCTGAGGGCAAGCATGGATTGTTCTGTTGTCTGTTGAGTTTGTACATGTATCAATTGTAGTGGCAGTATAATACTCCAAAGCAATTAATTTAGTTGAACTAATTTGAAACCATTCAAAGAACTGCAACAAACAAAAGCTTCTATTTGTTCCACAGATCCTTTACACAATAATAAAGCAAGCATAAGTATAAGCTTTCACAAAAAGCAAAAAAAATCATTTTCTGTCAGTGATTTGTACAGTGAAAAATTCACTCCCTTATTTAATATCCCACATGGAGTAAAGCTAAATGTTGAAGGAGGTAAAGATTAATGTTTGCAAGGGATAGTCACCTCTGAAGCAAATTTCACACAGGAGCAGTCAATTCACACTTCTACCTCTGCTGTGAAACATGGGTGGCAGTAGTTCTTTTAGTCACAGGCAGCATTTTAAGAAGATGCTGATGCAGCATGGAAACTGAACTACAGGCTGTGTATGAGAAGACTGCAGGAATGAAGCCAGAGTATTCTAATGCCTTCAGAAGGGTTATCCTGCCTTCCAGGAGATATGCAGTATATGGAGTCAAAGCCTTCAAGGTAGAAATGCCTTTTATGAAAAAATAAAAGTACCCTCTTCAGTACATTGTCAGATGGGTGTATATATACCGAGTTGTGGAAAAGGCAAAGTGTCTGAGGAGTTGGAGTTAATTTGACTTGTAGGCTCAAGTCATGTGTCGTCAGTCTTTCCAGATTCAAATACTCTAATCGAATACACAGTATAAAGGACATCCCTTCTATAATTGGAAATCTTGATTAGTGGCTTGCTTTTCTCGCTAACTCACTAATATCCTTATGTTAGTTATTTCAAAGTGAAATGGTCTTGTCCAAAATGCAATAGTAGATTTTTGTATTTCTGGTTGTTCTTTGTTTGAATTATGATAGGGGAAATCTTGCGTCTCTGTGATGGAACCTCCTGTTTTGAATACCATACCAAGACTTGTTGGTGTCAAACATGTTTTTCGTAATCTAGTCAAATAAGTTGGTTTATTAATCTGCTCCAATGACAGGAGGTAAGAGTGGGAGAAATTCCTTATCAGCCATGTGATAGAATAATGTTGTTCCATCAGCATTAACCACATCTCTACACCACAACACTGTACTCTCAATGATCTGTAACAGACTACCAATGCAGATTTTGTTTTTTATTTTTCAGATAACCCTATGAAATTTAGGCTCTTGTTCAATGTTAGCTGAATACCTTTTACAAGTTGTGATACAAGTTTGGTGTGTTTTATTTGTTTTTGTCCAGATTTCCAATTTAAGACTGAATTCCGATGTTGTGCAGTAATCACTCACCATATGTCAGCATTACTGTTTAGGGATATCTCAATGTCCAGATAAATGTAATTGAGCAATAATCCTCCTGTCTCTCATTAGTTTGTTAGGAATAAAATCATATAGCTCAAAAATAAAAGTAGGGTTACTATGCACAACACTAAACAATTTTTACTATGTGTACAAAAGTGGATACGAATACTACTGAACACTTAAGCTAGAAATAATTGTAATGGCTTGTGTTTGTATTTGCATGACCCGTCTATCACCAGGTATCCTTCTAGTTCAGAGAATGGATATAATGCTGGTGGGCTGTTGGATTCTCCTAGTTGAGGTTCTATTCCAATTTATCCATTTTCCAGAGTGGAATACACTCTGGATCTCCAGAATTTGTGACTAGTTTTCTCTCCATTCCTTGCTAGCAGTTGAGGCAAATTTCTACAGCTTTCTATAAAGCAGTTCTGCCTGGATTTAACACCGGTGAATGTGGTGGAAATTTTATGGATAAATGTTCATTTAATGGTAAACTCCATTCTAAATTTTGGATTGGTTGGAAAAATAGTGGATTTCTAAGATCTGAATTGCTAATCTAGATTTCCAATTCTAGTGAGATTCCACCTTTGGTTTTGAGTTTAACTTTTTTTCTCCAGATGCCTTGGAATGTATTCTTTTTGCTAGTATGCTTTCACCATATTAAAGGTGAGGATAACAAACTTCACACAATAGCATACTTATCAATAATATGCTGGATTGATGGACTGCTGATTCCACCTCCAAGCTAATCTTTAAATGGGACATTATGTAATTTTGTTTTTAAATTTAGTGATTTTCTTAGGGTCTCTTAATTAAAAGAAATAAAAAATTGGATATAAAGTCTAAGTAATTTCTAAACTTTGTGCAAAAATGACACTTTTTGTTAGGAATAGACAGTAGTGAAGATTAATTCAATGTATGTCTACTAGCAATTCTTCACTGAATTGGATATCGAATTACCCATGTTCAATTTTAATGTGCAGTATAGATTATACATGGATACCCATCCAGCACTGCCAAAGCACAAGCTCACTGAAGGGTCAGCTCATTCCTGATCTTTCCTGATGTGTCCAGGTATGCAGGCTTTAAGCAATGCAAGGAACCTAATTTTTGTGATTGCTGAAAGGGGAGGGTGGGTGGCATGTTGGCTCAGTGGTTAGCACTGCTGCCTCACCGTGCTAGGAACCGAGGTTTGAGTCCCATCTCGTCACAACTGTCTGCGGAGTTTGCACATTCTCCCCGTGTCTCTGCATGGGTTTCCTCTGGGTGCTCCGATTTCCTCCCACAATCCAAAACTCTGCTGGTTAGGTGAATTGGCCATGCTCAATTGCCCATAGTGATAAGTGCATTAGTCAGGTGTAAAAGAAAGGGTAGGGGAATAGATCTGCATGGGTTACTCTTTGGAAGGTTGGTGTGGACTTGTTGGGCTAAAGGTCTGTTTCCAGACTGTAGGGAATCTAATTTTAAACAACAAGAAATCTAATTCATTCTTCACAATATTGACGTTTGGGTGAATTTTGGTCACGTTGTAATCAAAGTTTTGGGAAAAGATTTGTAGCTTGGGTGCTCGTTGTTGTGGTTCTGTTCACCGAGCTGGGAATTTGTGTTGCAGACGTTTCATCCCCTGTTTAGGTGACATCCTCAGTGCTTGGGAGCCTCCTGTGAAGTGCTTCTGTGATGTTTCCTCCGGCATTTATAGTGGTTTGTCTCTGCCGCTTCCGGTTGTCTCTAGCAGAGACAAGCCACTATAAATGCTGGAGGAAACATCACAGAAGCGCTTCACAGGAGGCTCCCAAGCACTGAGGATGTCACCTAGACAGGGGACGAAATGTTTGCAACACAAATTCCCAGCTCGGCGAACAGAACCACAACAACATTGTAATCAATTCATTTTAGTCAGTATAGAGTATGATGCCTCCTCAATGGGTGTTTTTGTGAGATGTAGTACTGGTGAAAGAATTGCTCTGAACTGTTAACAATGATAGACCCCACAGGACCCCAGTCTCCTTTTTCATTTGGAAAACTTGGGAAAGGAAATGGCTCCAGTGTCTAAATGGATCAGGTCAGGTTAATTTCTAGAGTTCACCAGTATTATGGTGTGAATTCTTCCCAACCCCTGCGTAATGAGGGCAATGGTGAGTCAGCTGAGAAAGTATGGCACAATCAGAAAAATGAGATTTACTTTGTCAAAAAAAAGTTATTTTAATCACAAAGCTTTTAATGGTGAGGTGAGATTCACACAAGTCCTGAGCAGCCTCTTTGTCTATGATTAGGCGTAATGTGCAGTTTGCTAATCTCCCACAGAATGGACAGATACTAGATACCAATAAGTCCTGACTTGCAAGTCTGAGCAGGTACTTGCTCCTCCAACTTGGCTAGCGATTCCCAATCTCTCAGGGCACACTGTGACTGCATGTATCCTTCATCCACAGAGATTGGCCTCACCACAACATCATGGCACATCTCCAATTCACTTATAACGGTTATCCACTTCAATTCTGTACTTTGGAACTCATTGACACCTTACATTATATCCTGTTGTCAGGTTCCTTTGTGTACAATCATGGGTGTCCCCCTCGTTCATTTCCCAGGCATTTTGGTCAAGTGCTTGATTACGAGATGCAAGTTGCATTTTATGAAAAATTATTTTCTGGAGAAGCCCAGTTCTTAAAGCTCCACCTCTCCAATGTTAAAATGTTACACCTTCCCCAACAATAAACTACCCCATGAGCCGCAACTATCTTATTCAGAAAGCTACAGGGCTTTTCTACCGCTTGTTCTGCTATAACAGTCTTGGAGTGTTAAAATGGAAACATGGATTGTATCTGTTCAAGAAGATGAATTCTCAAGAATAATTTGCAATGGATAATAAACGCTCGTTCACTTACTGTGATTTTAGTGTCACCAAACGTGACAGAGGGCATCCTTATTTTGAACTGAAAATGTTTGCTGGAAAAGCGCAGCAGGTCAGGCAGCATCCAAGGAACAGGAGAATCGATGTTTCGGGCATAAGCCCTCCTGAAGAAGGGCTTATGCCCGAAACGTCGATTCTCCTGTTCCTTGGATGCTGCCTGACCTGCTGTGCTTTTCCAGCAACACATTTTCAGCTCTGATCTCCAGCATCTGCAGTCCTCACTTACTCCATCCTTATTTTGAAGACAGGATTATCTCCATAAGGGCTATGAGGTGGTTATTCCTAATGATAATGTCAGAGATGGATGTATCTGCAACTAGGAGATTGTTGGCAATAAGGTCAAGTGTATATTATTTTCCCTCTGCAATGCAGCAGCTTGTCATATCTCCTTCAACAGCAACATTGAAGTTGGTATCCTCTAGATTCCTAAAGGATAAGGGCAACAGTTACATGGGAACATAAGATCTTCAAGTATAAGAGCAGAATTATGCCACTCAGCCCATCATGTCTGCTTCGTAATTTGATCATAACTGATTTGTTTCGGAGCTCCATTCTCCTGTCTTTTCTCCGTAAACTTTGATCCCTATAATAATGAAGAATCTATCTCGCTCTGTCTTAAAGACCCTCAATGGGTTGGCCTCATCAGCCTTCTGTGGCAACAAGTTCCATATATATTCATCACCCTGTGGGTGAAGGAAGTTCTCCTTATATCATCTAAATTGTCCTCCCTTCATTCTGAGGCTGTGCTTACATCAAGTGTTCATTCTTCTGCATACCAGTTCTTACAACTTCACTGATTTCTTTAGTGATTCCATGTTCTAGAACTCTCTTAGTGCAGGGGTGTGCTGTTAATAACATGGTCTAGAATGGTTCAATAGACAACCACCGCCTTCTCAAATGTCATCTCGGAATGGGCAATAAATGCTGGCCTTATTATTGATGCTCATAATCCATGAATAAATAAAAATAATAGACTGACATTGATTTTGAAGATGACTTCATGTCGGGTTGTAGAGGCTTGTTCAACAGAAACCTATTAAAGAACTGTAGCTGACAAGAGACCATCAGACGTTTTATTCATTCATGGAATGTGGCATGCATTTATTGCCCATCCCTAGGTGTCTTTGAGAAGGTGGTGGTGAGCTACCTTCTTGAACTGCTGCAGTCCATTTGGTGTAGCTAGACCTACAATGCTGTTAGGGAGGGAGGTCCAGGATTTTGACCAAGTGATACTGAAGGAACGGTGATATATTTCCAAGTCAGGATGGCAAAAAGCTTGGAGGGGAACTTAGATGGTGATGTTCCCATCTATTTACCGCTATTATCCTTCTAGATGGTAGAGGTTGTGGGTTTAGAAGATACTATGTAAGGAGCCTTGGTAAATTTCTGCGGTGCATATTGTGGATGGCACAGACTGATGATTATTAAATATCAGTGTGTGAAAAGACTGAATGTTTGTGGTGCTAACCAACTGGGCTGCTTTGTCTGAATGGTGTCAAGCTTCTTTGAGTGTTACTGAAGGTCACTCATCCAGGAAAGTAGGGATCATTGTTTCACACTACTGATATGTGTCTTGCAGATGGTAGACAGAATTTAAGGTGTCAGTGGATGAGGTACTCACTATAGGATTCTTGCCTCTGACCTGTTGTAGAGTTTATATGGCTAGACCAGTTCAGTTTCAGTAATCCCCAGAATGTGGATAGTGGGGGATTCACAGATGGTCATGCTATTGTATGTCACTGGACCCAAAATGTTAACTCTGCTTTCTCTCCACAGATGCTGCTGAGTTTCTCCAGCAATTTCTGTTTTTATGCCAAAGATTGATCTGATGTCCAATGCACATAGACATTCCAGCAGTGTGCTATGCTTCAAAAGCAGGATCTTTTGGCATCATTTTTCTTAGCATCATGCCAGTGCTGTTCAAGTATTTCCGCCAATTTTTAATGGGAACTGCACTGCATTGTTACAATTTGTAAAGCAAAATGCATTTGATGGACCAACTGATTTTTTAACTCATTCCAGATTTTCTTTCATCATTAAGACTCCAGAGATATGTGTCTCAGCAGTTTATTGGAAAATGTTCTTTGACACCACACACTATGACTGCTAGATGTAGTCAGCAACAAGTATAGGCAATTGGACACACTAGCACAGTAAGGGGGCGACACGGTGGCTCAGTAGTTAGCACTGCTGCCTCACAGCGTCAGGGACCTTGGTTCGATTCCAATCTCAGGCAACTTCTGGACACGTTCTCCTCATATCGGTGTGGATTTCCTTCGGGTGCTCCGGTTTCCTCCCACAATCCAAAGATGTGCAGGTTTGGTGAATTGGACATGCGAAATTGCCCATACTGTGCAGTTATGTGTAGATTAGCTGCATTAGTCAGGGGTAAATGTAGAAGAATGGGTTTGGGTGGGTTACTCTTCGGAGGGTTGGTGTACACTTGTTGGGCCAAAGGGCCTGTTTCCACGCTGTAGGGATTCTAATTCTTAAAAAAGTCATGTAATTAAAAAAAAACTTCTGAGACAGACCTCTCAGGAGAAATAATGGATATTATTTGTAAAGGCTTACAATTTCCTCACTGAAATATTCTTTTTAAAATGAGAGTAAATGTATTAGATGTGAAAAGGTCCTGTTGCCTGCGGTACAGTTCAATCACTTGTTATTGGCAGTGTTAAACAACAGTATGTTATTGTCTCTCTCTGGTCACAGATGGTGGCAAAGAAAACAAAAGTTCACCAAAATGCATGACTGCATCTTAAAGCAAACAACAACAAGCCTGTAACCAATGCTGAGGACAAGGGTCGAGAGTTACTATTTAGTAGAGTTTTATTTCATAATATCCACCTTTTTTTTTCTATTTG